>NW_015630348.1:3605509-3607594 GCF_001515625.1 Sinocyclocheilus rhinocerous | reverse complement strand
TAGTTGCTTCAAACAATCGTATAAACATCATTCAATGTATATTGTGATAATCGTAATTAATAATCGCAATTACAACTTCAAGGGAATAATCGACAATTATGATTTTTTTCATAATCGTGCAGCCCTATTAGATCGTTAATTTCAGCATTTACCAATACATTATTAAAATCAAATGTTGTATCTGGAAATATTATTGGCATCCGTAATTGTAATTGCGATTAGAAATTCGATTAATTGTGCAGCCCTACTGTATAATGGACCTCAGCTAACAATGTTAACAAGAACAATAAACATTGTAACAAATGTAATGCTCATTGTTTGTTATAGTTCACCCATTGTAAGCAATAGTTCACCCAAAAATGTAAATTAGCGGAAAATGTACTCACTCTCAGGCCATCCAAGGTGTAAATGATTTGAAATCTGATGTGAAATGATGTGAAATCTGTTCTGATGAACAAAAAAACTCATTTACACCTTGAACGGCCTGAGGGTAAGTACATTTTCATGTAATTTTCATTTTAAGGTAAACACGTTAACTACCATTATTTAATAGTATTTTATTGTAAAGTGTTACCAATATTACATTTGGTAGCTGGTAAAGAATTCAGACTTACGCCGTGTGGGAAGGACATATTTTTCCTGGATGGTGGCATAGAGCTGTAGAGTGAGCTGTGGAGTGGAGCCTAGGAAGGCCTGGATGACAGCTGTGCGTTTGAAGGCATTGCGGTGGACGGCTAGTTTGCGCTCTGAATGTCCGATCTCACATTCGAAGGCTGGGCCTAAGCCTCTGCCATGCTTTAGCTTGATCTTTCTTGAAATGGTAACATATGGTTCCTCCTTTTTTCCCGCCTGACAGTAAACAACAAGAGCTTCAATGCACCTGAAAGGAAAAAGGAATCAGGCAGATACTAAGAAACGGATTTTACTGTGCATGGAATGGATTTTGAGAAATATGGCAACTGATTTATTAAAAAAACAAAACCAAAAGAAAGTAATAAAACGTTTAATTCTAACATGATTGACCGATTTGTGTAAACAAAACCGACGTTCACTACTCATACACTTAGTTTCCACAAGGTGGCAGCAAAATCTTAGAGATCAAACCATTTCAAACCAGTTTATCAGCTTGCAGTTTTCTGAACTATGATAAGTGTGTAGTCAGTGCTTATTCTGGGTGAAAAATTGAATGAAAATGAATAAAGCATTGCCTTTAAATTGCAATCAAATTGACTTTACCACATGAGTGAACATGTTTAACATTATTACAATCACGGAAAACAAGTCAACAACTGCTGTGAACTCTGTATAACAAATATGATTGAATAAAATTATGTATTCACTACTGTTCAAAATGGTGCAGTAAGATTTTTTTAAAAGAAATTAATACTTTTATTCAGCAAGGATGCATTCAATTGATCAAATGTCACAGTAAAGACATTTATAATATATAACAAAAGAATTCTACTTCAAATAAATGCAGCTCTTTTGATCTTTTTATTCATAAAACAATTTTGAAAAAATGCATAATGTTTTGAAAAAAAAAAAACTAAGCAGCACAATTATGATAACACAATATAAAAAAAAATTTGTTTAACAATTTTTTTTATGGTTCTGTAATTCTATGGTGCTAATTATTGTTGTATTATTTATTTTAACATAGCATTAATATTTTGGTAAATATTTAGGTCAGGTAAAGTTTAGAACTTCTATCATTATTTATGAAACATTGGTTTAGTTAGTACAGTTAGTAGTAGGGATGTAACGATTCACTCAATTTATTTATTTTTTAACAAAATGAGATTTAAGACAAATTACAAATTAAATGTGTCCTTTTATTATTGCTTGGAAAAAATGCTGCGCGTTTCTTTGTGAAATTATAATATAACACTATAATAATATACTAATATAGCACTTGTATATTATTGCTCTTTTGTTGGTTTTGATTGCTTCTCTTGTCCTCATTGTAAGTCGCTTTGGATAAAAGCGTCTGCTAAATAAAATTTAAATATAAATGTAAATGTAAATAACAAAACTAAATTGAAATTTTAAAACAAGCCCCAAATCAAATAAATAAGTAACATAAAA
>NW_015630348.1:3549903-3605300 GCF_001515625.1 Sinocyclocheilus rhinocerous | reverse complement strand
AGACATACATTCATATAACCTCCTACCCCTAATTGAATCGCGATTTGTTTAGCATCTCAACCGATTTGAATCGTCACGTATTTGAATCGATTTTCAACCGGCTCGCGGTTAATCGTTACATCCCTAGTTAGTAGTAGTAGTTTTTGTACTAATTTTGCACGTTTTTTTTCTTGTGCTTTCTGGAACATTCCAGAACATTGTGGGACTGGTCATAAAAGACAAAAATCATACAACATACACATCTGAAGTGTTAGATGACTCACTTTTGGTAACCGTTTATGTTGAACTGTTGTTAGCTCTGTATTATGCATGCACCATGTGATTTTATGCACACGTAATGACACAGATTAGCTTATATAAGTTGTCCACATATTTTTTCATGAGCACACGATACACAAAAACTTCAAAAAGAAACATTAAAACTAAAAGCAAAACAAAACTTTTATAAAAATGTGTTTCACGGTGTAACAATAAGATAATGATAAGAAAATGAAGACCAGAGTAATGGCTGGTGATAAATCAGCTTTGCCATCACAGGAATTAATTATATATTTTAAATATATTAAAATAGAAAACAGCTCCAAAAGTAGAAAAATATTTATTCATGTTCTCACGACAGGTGACGCTTCGAGCCTACAAGCTCTTCATCAGACAATGAACACATCCATGTGTTCAACATCTTTTGAGTTCCACAGAAGAAAAAAATGTTGTACAGGTTTGAAGGTTGTACAGAGGGTAAATAAAAGATCCCAGAGTTTTGATTTGTGGGTGAACTATGTATTTCAACACAATTCACACTAATTGTGTGATTATAATGTGTGAGTTTATTACGTTTCTGTGAATGTGGTTGGCAGTAGGCACTCCTACTCAACTGCTGCATGTAAAACATCAGGTGACAGATCACGCGACACCTCAAATAAAACCCTAGCCTTAACTCTAAATGAAAATAAATGACTTCCGCACTTTTTATCACAGCAAATGTCACCTCTTTTGCTGTGAAACAAGAAGGATGCTTTGAGCAAGAATTTCAACACTTAGCTGCACACTGCACAGCATGCGGAAGAGGCTGTTCCAGTCTGCGTGAGTGGCCACGTTTATTCAAAAGCATGTAAATTAAGTCAACAACCCAAACATACATGCTTATAAAGTTGTATAAGAAACACAGAAAATACACCAGTGTTTTGAATGGCTTTTACTTTAAAATCCATCCAGAACACCTAGAAATAATATAAAAGCCAAACTGTTTAAGGCTTGTTTCTATGGCATAACATGATGCACAACATTATGGCATCTGCAAAGTGTGGGTCTAATAAAGTGAGAGCTGTCTGCCATATTAGAACGCTTGGCCTGTGCTGCACAAAGAATCCAGAGCCTGTTATAAGGTTGTTATTCAGAGCTTGGTAATATGATTACTAAAGACAGTCTTTGGTTTCTGCACAGCAACTACAGGTCCTGTCATTATATAAGGAGATGATGAAGGTGGCTATTTTGATCTTGATATTTAATACTTGCCAATGGCTGATGCTTCTAGCCAAAGCATACAGTGGGATTACTTTTATCAGGATTCAACTTTTGTGTTTGCAGCCCAAATTTGGTAAACCACAAAACCCTAACAAATGTGACAAAACCATGTAGAACTGTATGCCAAATGCCAACAGGAAAAAAAAAAACATTCCCAGAAATCCAGTCACTTCAAAAAAAGTATTCTTCAATAGCTCTTCTCTCAAGAAATACAATGAAATGATTGCTGTATAAACAGGAAGATCTGAGTTTAGTAAGATAAGACATTTCCTCTTCAAGAGAATGATTTTATGACACATATTTATAGAGGTGACCCTGACCCTCATCTTTTCTTACAATCTACTGACTGCTTACTGACCTCGGCACAGCATACCAAAGAAGGACTTAGTCCACAAATTGGACCTGCACACTGCATTCCTATTTTTCCTCTTTTATTTATTTATTTATTATTTTTTGTTCAGACTTGACAGTAAGAAGAGATACAGATGTGCCATGTTGTCTATAGTGTACACAGTTAATCATAGGTCAGTATTTTATAGAATTCAACTTAAAAACTTTGAATTTGTCTTTAAATTTCAAGTTGATATGAAGCTGGCAGATCTGAAGACTAAATCCCAAACCACATGCTATATCTTTGGTAAGAAATGATAAGCAAATGCATTTTTAATACAAACAGCTTAGCACTTTGGCATAAGATGATTGTAAATATTATAAGTTTTAATTGCAAAAAAGCAAGAACTGAACACTGCTGAGAATATAAATCTGTTGTTTACATTAGTTGTAAGATTGACATTGATTTCTGCTGTACAATCAACAGCTCTGAAGATATTTGAATACTGTATGACCACGACCTAGATAGTATCTGTCCTTCTGTGACCTTCCACATATTCCTAGATAACAGTATTAACAGAGTACAATAACTGACGGTAGACTGAGAAATTGTGGTCGTATTATACTCCCTAGACTCCACCACTGAAGGAAGTCTAGTTATATTTGGTCCTTTTGGCTCCTTTTCTTTCACTGTTTGAGCCACCTAATCCACCTATATGTTATTAGTTTGCCCTTTTTTGAATGGTACTAAATAAATACACAGCCATTCAGTGTTCCAGATTTTCAAATAGTTTTATCTCAGCCAACTATTGTCCGTTCCTAACAAACCATACATCAATGGAAAGCTTATTTATCCAGATCAATAAAAAAAAAAATTACCCTTATGACTGGTTTTGTAGTCCAGGGTCACATTTATATTTCATAACCATTTAAAGTTTAGCTATAGCTGAAAGCTTTTATACTGTTGTTTAATGTCAGTTTTTATTGTAACAGCTTACCTCATATAGCCTAATATGACAGCATGAACCCAGAACACACTGCCACAAAAGGTCGATCTTTTTTACCCAATCTTTTATTCTTGGGTAACAATGGTGGAAATACTCAATAACTTTTTTGTATCCCTGACTGAAACTGACTTTTAAAAATAAACATTAACACCACGTGTGGATAAACATGCTGAAGTATGTTGGCCTTATGTGTTTGTCAATATTGTGGCCATGTGATCATCAAGTGTCATCTCACTGACGCTCATACCTTATAATAGGCCCCATCTGAAGCAGATGCATGAAGAGCACAAGGGGTCGGTCTCTCCCCAAGTCCCGGTGCACGAACGTCAGCGTGAGCTGGGTCAGAACCGACGGAACCAACATGAATGTAATAGTCAGCCCCATCCACACTACGTCGTCAGTCTTATGGTACATGCTGCTGAGCACCGAGGCGCATATGAACTCCGCGCAGTACAGGACGGTGGTCCACAGCACGCTGAAGGGTGGATGAACTGTACCGTGGTTGATCACCATCATGACGCCGTTCTCAGTCGGGTTCGCGGCGGACTGCTGCGCCACCACCTCCGTGATGTCATGCTCGGTCGGCTTGTTGTTTTCCATCTTCTATCGTTACTTCTCGTGCGCTTTATATGGTTCGATCCGCGCAGCGTTCATGCCACTGTTTGTGAAAAGTCATCGACGGTGATTCGGATTTCAAATCAACCGTCTGCGTGGTGCATTTATATGAACTCCGCTCATATGCACCTCCACATATGCAGTTCTGTGAAGGAAAGTCACATGAGTATATAGTATGAAGTGATCCTCTGTGTTTTAAAGTATGCTACACGTACCCATCTAGACATTACGATGCCGCCAACGTCGATCAATTAAACTGTCTCCATTTCGCAGAAAGACTTTCAACGGTATTGTCTCTGATCAGAAAGCCAGGTGTGTCCTAACATGCAGTGTCTCTGGCTGCTGCTCTGCTGGAATAAATCCCCCGGGTCCTAGTGCACAGCGGTTGTGGTTAACCAAAGTTGATTCAAGATTTGTGAACTATCTTTAGTTGGTCTGTTTTATATTCTGTAGGCCTATCTTCTTTTCACTGCAGTTGAATGAGAGGGCAAACTGATGGCAGCAAATTGAATTTAAACGAGAAGATGGCAGGATCCTTGAGGCCTTAATATAAGCATTTTTTTAAATTGTCTGTTTATTTGCATGAAATGCAAGGTCAGGGGACAGCAGAGAGGCTTTGAAAGAGATTTATGGACAAAGAGCTTATAACAAAAGAAGAAAGCAGTACAAATATAGCCAGCTGTTACTCAGTACTTAATAAATAAATACATAAATATGTATAAGTGCTGGAAGTGAAATAAATTTGCTTAGCAAAGTAGCCACACCACTGTTAGAAATGTATTTTTTTAATTAAGTGCACAATTTTCCTTCTTGAAACGATTTTCAAGCACATTATTACCTATATGAGGGCATTTTTATCTTTAGAACTGCATATTTTCATTCTAACCTCATAAAACACACTTGTAAAAAATATGTAATTAATAATATTATACAGTATTTTGCTTGTCTTGTATATCTTAATGAATTTTTTTATGATCACCAGAGCTAAGATGATCATCAGTTCAACAACATCTGATGCTTTTCAAAAATGTAAGTATATGTTTTTTTATATAACGTATTGTACTGTTATACAAGTAATCTACTAGACACTCTTTTTCTGTAATGTTCTTTAATAATCATTTACTTAATCATGCTAATACAAGATCAACTGTTCCTGAAACACAAGATAAAAATGTATAAAGCTTGAATGCCTTGATTTCTGCTTAAACCACAGTGCAAACAATGATTGCTTTTGTGCGTTCAGTTGTTCACGAGAAAACAGCTTTACGTTGCCATCTGCTTTTCAAGTCAAGTCGAGCTTTATTGTCATTCCGCTACATGTGTGGACATACAGTGGAACAAAATGTCGTGTCTCGCAGGACCACGAAAAGAGTGTGTTTCTACAGGTGGTTTGTCCAGCCCACTCACCTGTATGTAGCACACTCAGAGTTGCACAATGTTTTTGAGCTTTTCAATGGTTTACATGTGGTGTGGTGTGGTGGGATGGGGGGGATCCTGGTTTCAGGAGGTAGGGCTGTGGATGAGGTTTCAGAGGGGGGTGAGGTCATTGGAATTGAGGGCTCTCACAGCCTGGGGGAAAAAGCTGTTGAGCAGTCTTGCAGAGCGGGTTCGGTACCGTGTTCCTGATGGCAAGAGCTGGAAGAGATAATAGGAGGGATGGGTGGAGTCCTTCACGATACTGGTGGCTTTACTGGAGTATCGTGCAAGGAAAATGTCCAGAATGGAGGGGAGAGGGGCACCGATGATCTTTGCAGCTGTGTTCACTGTCCGCTGTAGGGTCTTGCGTAATACATTACACATGTGGTGTGTTTATTCTCACAATTGCAACTATGTACTTGTGCCTCTATTTAGACATTACAATTCAAGAGAGAGCCTCCAACGCGTCTGGTGTCCCAGGGGCCTCACATGGCCATAAACAAGCCTTGTAAATACTCACATTGCAAACAGCCATTGCCTATGGCAGCCACATAGTAAAACACTAACAATGGCTATTTGAAAGCACCTGCCTATTTTTAAAGATTTTTTTTCCTCTATTTAGACATTACAATTCAAGAGAGAGCCTCCAACGCGTCTGGTGTCCCAGGGGCCTCACATGGCCATAAACAAGCCTTGTAAATACTCACATTGCAAACAGCCATTGCCTATGGCAGCCACATAGTAAAACACTAACAATGGCTATTTGAAAGCACCTGCCTATTTTTAAAGATTTTTTTTAAAGTTTTTTTTTTTTTTCAAATCTAATTTTCAGTATAGAGATTTAGCATGTCAGTTGAATATCTTTACTACATGAGGAGAGACACACAGTAGTGCTGTTGCTGTGCATTCTCACCCCCACAGACTGATTGTCCCAAACTGAACTAGCCATGATCAGTAAACGAATGCATATGGCCTTCTCTGACTCAGATCCACAGTTGTCAAGCTCTCAAATTTCCAGTGAATCATAGGATAATGCAGTGATTAGTAAAATACATGAGCTTGTGGAATTCTTGGATCTTAGATAATGTGGTATGTGCAGTTGTCCAGCCTGTGAATCAGGGAATCGGGTGTATTAAATGAGCCGCTGTAAGGACAGGCAACATGGTCACTGAGCTGTTTCCATTTGTGTCATGGCCAGCTGACGGGACATACTTCCAAAATGAATGTTATTTCCTGTTTCTTTGTAATTATTTGTGAAATTTACTAGCAGTTTCTGAGTGAAATCTGTTTCACCATCAAATTTGTTTTCAGTGTAGATCCTGAAATGACTGAACAGAAAAACAAATGTCTTGAATTGGACTTCTGGTGGTCAAATGTATGTCATACACCTCAGGAAACTCAATGCTGCAGCTTATCAGACCCTCACAGTGACTCCATCAGATGTAAACACTGTGTTCTCAACTGTAATTCTAAAATTCTTGGAAAATGAAAAGCAGCTGATAAAACGGGAAGTGATCAGATCATATAATCTTTTCTAACGCCTATGTCTCATATTTGTTAATTCAAATGTAATTGATTTAGATAAAGGTTGAGATTCAGCGCAGTTTGTGTACTGCGCTTAGAACAACCTTTGACTTGGAATCTTGTGACAGAGACAGACGCAGACTTTGATGTGGGTTGAGCCCGAAACTGCATGTTATTATCATAATTACAGTCTACCTGACATCAATTAAAGGCGCAGGAAAGATAGTCATGGTGAGGTCACTGAAGTTTGGTCTGAAATTGACTGTGTTATGTAGTGATGCTGTTAAAATTCCTGTAAAATGTATAACTGACCATATACAATGGCTCCGAAAAGTATTCGCTACACTTAAAATGTAGAAATATCACAAAATATGGTTAAGTAATTATTAAAAAAGAAAGAAAAGCAAGACATTGACTAAAATGATTACATTGACCAAAAAATGAGAATGGAATGGGTTGGTTAAGTAATTATTAAAAAAGAAAGAAACGTAAAGTTAGTTGGTTTCATTTCTTTGCAAATGCCACTTGGTTTGATATTTTATGTAATGCAAAGACATTTAAATACTTTTTGAATACTGTGTGCTTTTGAAATTTAATGGAAAAAAAATTCCGGCTAAAAGCCCATTCACACCAAGAACAATAACTACATAACTATAACAATATTTATATTGGTGTCCACTCCAACTCACAATATGACTCTGTTTATTATAAGCAATCGTAGCTGTTTAGTGCCTTAAATGCTTAAGCTCTTTAAAATCGGGTGGATTCTAATTGGCTGTCAATATTTTTACCATTCATCAACAGGGAAAAAAAAATCGATCTGAAAGTGATTCCAATGATGTAGCTATCATTATAACTTTGGAATGAATTAAAACTGTATAATTGTCATTATCGTTATCGTCCTTGTGTTAAAATCAGCATGAAACAAAAGTCGAGATCGTCTTTTCTTCCCAATTGTGACATATACGGCTTCTCAAACAAGAAAAAATGTAGGGCGGAACTTGATTTTGTCCATCAGGATTTAAATGGATCGTTGTTGTCTGCTAATTGCTGTGATCTCATATGAGTGACAGGTAGCTGGACAGGATGGATTATTGGCCAGCTCTTGTACCATCGATGCACACGTCATCAGAGAAGGGGAAGTTAATGTTTTTGATTAAAGATTAAGAGATCACATGAATGAAAAAAATAGGGATGTGCACGGATAAATAATTTACAATACTGCAATATTACATAAAAATAAGAATTGTCCATTTTGATTTGGTGTTAATTTGAACTCTGTGAATAAGCAATATTCTTCTGAAGATGGAGATTTCAGAAGCACGTACAAGTGAGCCTGCGTCACTTGGATTATTTATCTGCAAGTGGCGTGTAAACAACAGGATGACGTCACACTTTGATGCTCTACACAGTAATATGCATTAGACTGAGTAGTAGATAACATATTTCTCATTTACCTCAAAGTAGATGTCTATGAACTTTCCCTATAACTAAAATCTAAGTATTTGTTAGGATGTTTACATATATTTAGCTTAAAATAACCTGGCAGATGTCTACATTTAGCCCAGTTAAACCATGCAGAATAGCAGCTGTCACTTGTCTCCCATATGATTGGTTGTAAGGATGTGATGGCGTTCCTTCTAAGCTCATCCCACATGAGGTGACCGGATTAGAGGAATAAGTAAAGCCTGATTAGTTTTTAGCAGACTTGTGCAAAATGTCTCTGGAGAGACAAACAAAAACACATGGAGTCTGACATACTACTGTGAGTAATATTTTTTTATTGACTGTACATTAACTCTAAATATGTGATATGATGTGCTGTATTATGTCTCTGCATATGTTTGTAAACTCATTAATGCTGTTTATGATCACATGTGATTGTGCAGAGGAGTACACTGAATATTATAGTGGTAGTCAATATGCAGTTTAGAAATTACAGTTGTAGCATCCTTAATTATGTGTAAGGTGTCAGTTGGAAAGTTTTATGTCGAAAAAAATGTTTAAACGGATAAAGGGGTCAGGTGTTCAAAACGAGAACAGTATAATTGACTCAGACTACTCTTTAAAGGCTTACAGAACTGAACAGATGTACAGTGATGGACCAAGCACTAAAGCAGACCTTCCTACAACTCAGACACCTGTAAATGTAATTAGACTACTATGTGTGTGCACTGGATAGGAAGCTGCTATCTGAATATGAGCAGGTTATTTTGCCCTTGAAGATCTTATTCTGCTAGTTGGGTCAAAAACAAAGCCTATTCAGCTCTTTTGCAGTGTTTTGATCTCTTAAAGCCATGACAGCTAAAGACATGGCTTATGCTGATTCTTAAAAAGAAGGTTAGAGGTTTTGTTTTATATTGTTTTGTTGTAATATAAAGTGTGTTTACATTCTATTTATTTTTTACTTTTTGTTTTGCTGTTTTATATGCACCTTTATTTGGCTGTAAAATTAAGAGTTTATACATTTTTTTTATTTTTATTTGGCTGTAAAATGAAACATGTCTATAAAAGTAAATGTTTAAAAAATATTACAAATATTTTAAGTATTTTAAAAAATAAATTAAATAATTTTAAATAATAATTTAAAAGAATAAAATACATTTAAAATATGAATAAAATACTTAAAAACAAAATAATATATTTGTTTTAAATTATAAATAAAATACTCAAAAACTAAAACAAAGTGAGGATGGCTCTTTCTCAAAACTGATCCTATATTTGACCATTTTTTGTATTTGCTTTTCAAGCATTACAGGTATTAAGGGGATGGTGTGGGTGTCAGAAATTCAAGTAACTAATGAATCCTTAATGCTTAAGGTTAATGCCTGTGCGTGACACAACAGCTGGGGTTTAAATGTATTCTAAGGCCATGAGTACAAATGATTGACTATCCCCGTTATCTGCTCTCAGGTACGAGTTAAGGAGACGATGGTGCTCTCCCTGGTGCTCTCCTCCTCAGGTCAACATGTTCAACCTCATGAGCAATTGCTGCAGCTGGGTCTCCAAACTCCAGCAACCACTGAGGTACCTATACAATTCTATCTGTTTTTGTTGTTGTTGTTGTTGCTGATCAGAAGGGGTCAGCCTATTATCAACAAATGGCACATATGAAATAACCCTGTTTGAAAAATTTCTAGGAAGATCACAGTTCTAGTGGTTGGTTTGGACAAGGCTGGAAAAACATCTTGTGTCAGAGGGATGTTGAGAGGTAATTTAGGTCATTTGAATAAATGTTAAAGTACATCAGTGAGAGATTTGCTAAATTGACTGTGCAATTTGTTGAGTTTTAATGTTATGATACTTTGTTCAGTGCCCCCTGGAGATGTAGGTCCCACTCATGGATGTGTCCGCACTGAATTAAGGGTGGAGAACTACTTGGTTAACATACTGGATATGGGAGGGGCTCCTGAGGTTCGGGAGTCTTGGAAAGAACATTACGGTGAAGCTCACGGCATCATCTTTGTGGTGGATTCCAGTGACAGACAACAAATGAAAGAGGTCAAAGAAGCTCTGGTGGACTTACTGAAGCATCCAAGAGTAGCAGGAAAACCTCTTCTTGTGTAAGATAGCCCTGTTCACAACTGCTATTATTAAATCATCTTTCTGATGAAAATATATCAGTTTATTATTATAAATCATATAATATTTTTCAAATTATTTTCTTTGACAATGCTCCAAACGATTCCGTTTTTAAAATCAATATAAAACTCAGGTACAAATAGCAGTACTATCTTCAGTGTGTCTAATTTTGCCTGCAGTCCATCTTATTTTGGCCATCTCTATCTATATCTCATAACAGGCTGGCAAATAAACAGGACAAAATAAATGCTCTGCTGGGAAATGAACTCATTGAAATTCTCTCTCTAGAGAGGCTGGTCAACCAGAGCCGTTCCCTTTGCCACATCGTGAGTACTGTGAAACAATTGTGACATATTCAAAACATAAGATAAACCTCCAGAGTAAAGGAACTGACAATATGTGACCCTGGAGCACAAAACCAGTCTTAAGTCGCTGGGGTATATTTGTAGCAATAGCCAAAAATACATTGTATGGGTCAAAATGATTGATTTTTCTTTTATGCCAAAAATCATTAGATATTAAGTAAAGATCATGTTCCATGAAGATATTTTGTAAATTTCCTACTGTAAATATATTAAAACTTAATTTTTGATTAGTAATATGCATTGCTAAGAACTTCATTTGGACAATTTTAAAGGCGATTTTCTCAATATTTTGATTTTTTTTGTACCCTCAGATTCCAGATTTTCAAATAGTTGTATCTCGGCCAAATATTATATTATAATGTTAACATGTATGGCAACATTCTGACCGGTTACCAGTAGCTTTATTACAGTGTATTTTAAGCAGTCTGTTCTTAATCTACAGGAGCCATGTTCTGCCTCAATGGACCTGCGTCGCTGGTCAGACAGAAAGACTCTGCGAGGTCTCCGATGGCTACTGCGAGCCGTGTGCCTGGACTACCCTGACCTCTGTGCCCGTGTGATGAGAGATGGGAGGCGACCATTAGGGCCAGAAGAAAAAGAGAGGAGAGGAAAAATAGAGAAGAGCCGGAACAGATCTAAAGAGGAAAAGTAAGGGATGTGTTTATATAAGATAATATGTATTTACTATTTACACTACCGTTCAAAAGTTTGGGATCGGCACGATTTTTAAATGTTTGTTAGAGAAGTCTCTTATGCTCACCAAGGCTACATTTATTTGATAAAAAATACAGTAAAACAGTAATATTATGAAGTATTATTGCACTTTAAAATAACCGTTTCTATTTGATTTAAAATATAATTCTTGTGACGTCAAAGCTGAATTTTTAGCAGCCATTACTTTACTACAGTTTTTAGTGCCACATTATCCTGATTTGGTGTTCAAGAAACATTTATTTATTTATTTTTTATCAATGTTGAAAACAGTTGTTTTATATAGCCTATTATAAATAAGAATAGAAAGCTCAAAAGAAGAGTATCTATTTAAAATAGATTTTTTTTTAACTATCACTTTTCTTATTCATTCTTTCTGAATAATAAGAAAAAATTCTAACTGGCCCAAACATTTGCATACATCATATTATCTTAATTTGTATATATGATAATAAGATGTATGCAACTCATCTTGTCTTGCAGAACACGTACAAGCAAAACCGATATCCGTCAAGAACAGCACAATGAAACTGTGAGGAAAAATGGGACTCTGCAACCAATCCAAAATATTCTAAATAAGGTTAAATATCTTTATCATGGAATTTTTAACAAAACTGTACTGTTGTTTAATTGACTTCACTTATTGATTTACCCTTTGGCATTGTAGGAGAACTCTTTAAAAAAGAAACTAAGCAAAAAGAAGAAGGTGAAGGTTAAAATTAAGAAGGAGAGTCCAAGCAGAGGAGTAAATGAAGATGAAGTGGAGGAGACCGAAGGAAATGAAGCAGAACAGGACCACAACAGCCAGAAAGATAAAGCCAGCAGTGCATTACTGACTCCCAAACGAAGGAAAATGAAACGCAAAGCCAAAGTAAAAGAGGAGAACTCGGGTCTACCAGAGTCCCCCAACAGCGAGGTCTCAAGACCCTCTAGAGGTATTGAAACTTTAGTGTCATTAGAACTGAAATACTGCATCCTATTTCCTTTCATGCTTTTAAACTATGTATTCATAGGAAAAGAGGAAAGAATGAGAAAAAAGAAGACAGTTAAAGTAAAACGAAAGAACAAGATTAACACAGAGGAAGTTCCAGCAGCTTATGCACAGCCTGTTGATCTTTCAACTACTTTCGGTAAGAATCAGTGACCTCTATAACACTATTCATTTTGATCATGGCTGCTCATGGGGGAAATTTAGGCCTTGTGGGAGGAATTTTTAAACACAATTGTATATAAACTTTATATTTATTGGCAATCATTTTTCTACATTGATATTAAAACAATAAAACAAACCAAAGCATTTGCTCAACACAGACAGCCCTGATCTGTAGAAAAGTAGGAGTCTAATTTAAAGCATTTCATTTGCCTGTTTCCTAATAGACCTTTACCGAAAAGCAATTTTGGCTCTCAAAGCCCGACAGGAACAGGACATGGCTTCGGGATAGTAATGAAAAAGAAGAATGAAGACCTATGAAGAAATGGAAGATTTGGATGGATGGATGGATGACATGCTGAACCACTTATCAATGTCTTTTACCCAAACAGAAGTCTGCTATCAGTGTCTGCAAAAAGAAGTTACTGTTTTGTAATGGCTAGGTCGTCATTGTCAATACCTTTTGTAAATGTATACTTTGTATTGTAATTGTATTAAGAGATTATTGAGAAAGAATTATACTAAAAACGGGACATACATTCAAAAAGGTCTGTCCTGAAAAAAGACTGATAGTGTCCTAAAATATTTTTGTATTATAACTTACTCACATAACCTAAGACAGTATACGATGAATCAGTCTGATAGATAATCAAGATGGTTTATCATTAAGTATATTGCATTCACTGTATTTATCCTTGAGTCTGTTTTTACAGGTTTGAATAAGAAGATGCCTACCTTTTTTGTGAAATTTTATTCATTTTTACCCTTTTAAAATATATATATAAATCCGTTTCTTTTTAGCCAATTTATAATTTTTTTTTGGTGTGTGATGGTTTTATATGGAGAAAAAAATTGCATGATGGGATACCTATTGCTCAAAATGATTGTCCCTGATGCTTTTCAACAAAATAAATGAACAAAATCCTGATCAAAACACTGGGTTATTGTAATATATTATTAAACAATTAGTTTTGAATAAGAACCAGTTGGCGCTTTGTTAAGCTAGTCAGTCGAGGCTGTCCTCTCGCTGAACTGAAAAACAAAGGGAATATTTAATTTGACCATTTGTACAATAGGTAATTTAATGCCATTTATATTTTTAAATAATTACTAATAAGCTAGCGATTTTCTTTCAGGTATCAAATAGTTGTCTAAACAAACGGAATACTTTTGCTCACAATGGGACAAAACTGTTTCTGAACATCCTGCGGTGTCTTTGTAAGTGTGCTGGAGCCTCCTAGTGTTGAGAAGCACTGCTTGCAAGTTGCACTGCAGTTGGCTTTATGTCTATGGCATTTATAAACCGCAGCGCCATCTAATGGTGCTCCCTGGTACTGAAGCGGAATGACATGCAGCCATATTTGACTGTATTCATCAAGCCCTTCCCACTTCAGCATCTTCAGCAGGACTGTGAAGAAAGCCGGAGCGGGACAACGGATGCCAATCGAAAGGAGACTTTACAGAAGATGGCCTCGCCAAGAACCATAACCATTGTTGCCCTTTCCTTTGCACTGGGTCTGTTCTTCGTGTTCATGGGTACAATTAAACTCACACCAAGGTTAAGCAAAGATGCCTATAGTGAAATGGTAAGTGATCGTCGCTTAGCAGCATACATGTAAGCAAATGAAGGTTCAGCTGAAGGCAACCGGCTTTGTTTTAGGAGGGGGTGCGAGAGTAACTGGCTCTTTTTGCATTTTTCTATAAAATGTCCGCTAGTGCTGTCGCTGCCTGCTTGTGTAATTTAATTTTCATTCTTTCTTTTGGATGTGTCGGTGAATATAAGATAGACTTCATTTAATTCCATCTATAATCTTAGATATAAGAAAGACATAATTAAAATCCTGATTATGAGTCGAATTATGTAAAACATAATTGGAGCAGTTGAACAGCGCATTCTATGCACAGCCGCAGCATTGTTTCATTACCGCATAAATAGGTCAATTATGACATCACAATGCGCATCATCTGTATGATAAACAGAAGAAACGCTCTCAGATATGACGTGTGATGATTATTTTGCAATATCGTTCTAAAACAATCCTTGATGCAGCTCATGATAAAGCAATGGCGCCGCTTTCCAGCAAATTCTATCTTCCATCTGCAGGTGCAGCAGCTGCTGTGCTGATGTCATAGACACATTCATATATATATATATATATATATATATATATATATGAATAAATTACAATACAATTCAATGCAATACAGTTGGGTCAATATGAACATTAAAATAATACAAAAACAAAAATATATCAAGCATTTGCATCTATCTATCTGCTGTATAATTTCATCTGTTATTTTTGCAGTGCACATAATACATAGTTACATGCGTAACATATGTATTAATGTGAAATATTCTTGACAAAAATGTAAATTTAATGTTTATGTTCACTTTCCAGAAAAGGGCGTACAAAAGTTATGCAAAGGCCCTTCCAGCATTGAAAAAAATCGGCGTTTCTTCTGTTCTTCTACGCAAGATTATTGGTACTCTTGAGGTGGGATGTGGAATTGTTCTGACCCTTGTGCCAGGGAGACCAAAAGACGTGGCCAACTTTATTCTGCTACTGGTCATGCTAGCGGTGCTTTTCTTCCACCAGCTGGTTGGAGATCCTCTAAAACGCTATGCTCATGCCCTAGTGTTTGGTATTTTGCTGACGTGTCGGCTGCTCATTGCTCGTCAGGGTGAGGACCGGCCTGAGAGGGAGGAGAGACGAGAAGAGCAGATCACGGCCCAGGAAAAGAACAAAGTCAAAGTTTCTTAGCTCCACAATTTCAGAAAGAGCGCCTGGCAACAGATCTGTTTCTCTGGATAGTAGAGAAGGTGCTCGGAAAAAAAGACAGTAGTCCCAAAAGGTGATTTATGTCCCACAGCTACATATCAGAAGCCTGAAAACCAGATCTTATGTTACCTTTACCTCATGTCTTACCTGTAAAACTTCTTATTTAAAATACAAATTTTAAATTTGGACAATCACCATTGTGGCAACTGTTTTGGTTGTGGTTTTGCAACAAAAGATTAAACTACTGTAATTCCCTGTTGTATTTATTGTTATTATTATTTTGGCCCTGCATTGAACAATATCCAAAATGCCACTTTTAAGATTATACTGTGATACTGGTTTCTTCAAATGTCAACAATTTTTGTGATGGTTTATTTATTTTTGAACTACTGTCGATGAATACTATATAAAACCGGTTTTGTTTACATTGACATTGATTTTTTTATTATTTAAAAATGCTGTACATCATTTGTTTAAATGTTCGAGTCAGATGGCAGACAGCAACTTCTCTGTTGCCTCAAAATCTGTTACAACCATCAAAACTGAAAACATAACAGCGGTTTGTTTAGGTACATGTAAGTTCTGCATATTATTCTTTTTTAATTTGCATATAATAATATTTCTTTGTTTCTTTTTATCAAATTTCATTTTCTAGGTTGTCTCTCAAAAACAGTCAAATAAAAATCATATCCTTGAATTCTTCTTATGGTTGCTTTCTCCTTTTGAGTCATAGAACTACCAAATTGTTTTACTATTTTTATTACTAAAATTTATTTATTTTTTCTTCATTTTTTTATCTACTGTGTTTTCTTTAGATTAATTTGTTCCTTTATACTGTTCCTGAAAACCCAGCACTGCTCATTTGAGGTGTCTTACTAATTTTACATACTAAATTCAGGTTATGCATCACTACTAATAAACTGAAGAGATGAATCAGGTGTGTCAAATAAGTGATACATTCTAAATGCACAGTGCTGGAAGGAGTAGAATTGAGAAACTTGTCTGATATGTTTGGATGTATACTGATAATTTGCTGTTTGTAACTGAGTAAAAATATCTAACGGAGAACATGACCTGTGTCTAAACCTCTACCAGAATGCCCAGCTAATTCATGAACTGAATTGTGCATTCGTAGTTTACACAGAATGGGTCATATTACACTTTTGACAGTGAGGGGGGAAAAAAAAAAAGATGTTTGTGCATGCAGATGCTGACAATAAAACCTCTATGCAGTTTATCATGGAGTTTGGTGACAGTATTAAAAACACCACTTGTGATTTTTATGTCTTGCTCACTTTTTACTAAACAGATTTAAATATGAATAGAATGTTACCATCAGCATATTCTTGTTCAAAACTAAATTGGTCAACCATATTTATGCTAATAATGTAAATCTTGCAGCATATATGCTATTTAGTATATTTAAGCTCAATGTAATGCAAACAAAAACAAATTATCCTCAAAAATAGTTATCCTCACAAAAATATATATATATATTTAATCCACCAAAAGAAATATTTAAAGTGTGGAATGTGGATGTATAGTATTTTCTTAGTATGCATCATTAGAGTATCATCACATAATAGTGATACTGTGCCCTTTTTTCTTTTACAGTTCTTTTCCATTTAATACCAACCAATCTATTTATCAAATATAGTCAACTCAGTATATTGATGTCTCAAAATTTGGTCTGACATTCTGCTGTTTTATAATGAATATTTTAATTCATTTTTCAACCACTTTGACGTTGCTCACCCCAGTCCAGTAGGTGGCAGATAAGCACTTCCTACGTTGGTTTGCCAACCACCATAAAATATCACATGAAGTAGAAGAGTGGCTCAGCAAGGGTGTTTGTATGTGGGTTGGTAGGTTAATCAGGAGATTGTAGATAGAGTGTCAATGGTCCATTTGAGATATAGGTGGCGGTAATGCACTTATAAGTCTGCGATCCGCCGTAAAGCAACAAGAAGAAGAAGAAGAAGAAGAGTGGCTCAGTATTGCTCTGGGCTGCGTTTCAAGCGTTGTAAGCCTATTTTGGGAAACGCAGCCCTGAGTAGTAGTCTACCAGTGATACCTTGGAAATAATAATAATAATCACTTATAATAATAAAATCACATAATAATAATCTCTTAGACACAGCAGCCACGTATAAAATATTAGCCGTATAATATTTTACACTCGTGGAACTTCCCTTGATATTTATTTGAGTGTGCATCTAATTTGCTTTGTTAATATTTAAAACTATACACAATTGTTTATGTTTTAACAACGATAAATGCAAATTACGAATTCAATGAAAAAAATAAATAAAATGAATTCTGAAACAACCATATATTAATAACATATTTGTTGCAGTAAAGCTATTCCGCTTCCAGTAGGTGGCGGGAATGCACCTATCGTTTGTTTGCCAACCGCCATAAAACTCCAAAAGAAGAAGAAGAAGCTATTCCGCTTTCAGTTCATTGCGCTATTGGCAGTACAGGAAGTGATGCAGTGCGCATGTCCAAACGGTCGCGGCAGATTTGGCGTTTGGTTTGAATGGATTACTTCAGCGACCGAGACAAACACGCGAGAGAGAGCAAATAATAATATAATGTAGCGAAAAAATGGCCGATTTATCTAACCTGGCGGGGTTAGTCTCCGAACCGTCCGGAGAAATAGACTCCTCCGTCTCCTCTGTGAGCAACAGAAGTTTGCGTTTGGCAGAAAAAGAAAAGAGAAAAGGCGTGGCGGATCCCTTTGGTCTCGCGGTGAAGTATTTGTCTCAGGGTAAGTGCAGCATAAAACATTATAGAAACGGATTACAAAAACTATTTTAGAGGGTTACAGTTTAATAGTAGGGACGTTTTTATTTATTTATTTAATTAATTGTTCCTTTAGTTCTTTTGTTTTTGTTCCTTTAGTAACTCTGATAACGACTTCAAGTCTGTTAAGGTCTTTTGTTTATCTGTGTAAGGGTGTCGTCATCAGATACTGTATCACATCTAAGTGTCATAATATCTGTTTACATGTATTGTTGTATGTTACAGTGGAAGCTGGCACAGTAGTCAGAGGGAATGATGAGCTGGAGAGGAATATGGTGAGGGTGGAGACAGTGGCTCTCAGTAAGGGTCTTCCTCCGGAGGTCATCACAATGCTCCTGGACTTGGCTTTAAGCCTCAATGCAGGTAATATAATTAGGGGATGCACAGATTTCTTCAGCTGTATTTGTTTACATTATAACATGAGCAGGAATTCATCATGAGAAACATTATGGCAATTAGATCACAATCAAACATATCAGCAGTTGCTCATCCTCATTCTGCTGAGTGCATTTAGGGGTTTATGGCACAGATGATTAAATTAAGTTCATCCGACAGGAACTGCGAACTGTACCCGGGTGCTGAAGTTTCTCCTACCTGCCACAGTGGTGCCGCAGGAGGCAATTGTAAAGGGGGTGTCGTGGCTGTGTGTAGGGAAAATGCCAATGAATGCACAGGTGAGGGCTGTCGATTGTATCTGGTCATTAGTGAAATGGCTGTCATTTGCTTTTGCTTCACTGGTATCAAAATTAGGTATCGGAAATGAAAATGAATGCATTTTCTAAATACATGTTATAAATCTTGAAAGATTCATCTGTATATGTTCTTTAATTATTTTTTTTCTTCCTTTGTTAATTTTTTTTGAAGATTTAAAAAAAAATTTATTTAAGTTTGAATCAAAATATCATGTCTCTGTCTTATGGTGGAATGACAGACTTCTCTCTGGTTATGTATTTAGGACTTTGACAGTTATTTAGTCCCCCCTTAAACCCACCCCTGCAGGCTTGATTTCATCTGACTCTATTTTTTTAATACATCACCCACCTGTCAAAATCCAGTCAACACCCATTGCATAGAACCAAGTCTTGTATCTGTCCCTGTCAAAATCTGTCACTGCTTCTGTTTCATTGCTATTTTTGAACATTTGGTTCATATCTTTTCTTTTAAGGTTCTCTTTGTCCGCTGGGTGCTCACTGTTTTTGACCTGATTGACTGCAAAGATGACTTGAGATCCATTTATGGCTTCATTTTCAGCTTTGTGACGGAAGAAAATCTGGTTAGTTGTGCTTTGCAAAGTTTTTTTCTAATTTAGGATATGTCCATGTTGTAAATCTACTGGTATATGTTTTATAATTGCATTAAAAAAAAGTTTTCCATGTTAATTTACTAGGCTATTTTTTTTTTCTTCCAGTTCCCTTTTATTTGCCACTTGTTGTACCTTTTAACCATGTGGGAACATGGTGAGTTGTTAACGAAGTGGTTTAATTTTTTTGTCTGTAAATGCTGTAATAGTACTACATGATGTTACTTGCTTGTTATTCTGATTTTTTTTTTTTTCCACTTTCGTAGTTCACTCATACAGAGTCAGGAAACTGTTGGATATTCAGGCCAAAATGGTAAAGACTCCATCTATTAAAATAAACACCTCAATATCCTTTATTATAAATGTAGATTAACTCTAGTGCTAGAGAATGTTTCTTGTAATTGGATGTTTCATTTGACAAGTACTTTGTGTTTCTCCCCTTTTTCCTATTAGGGTAGACAACCATTTCTCACACAACTTCTAGCACTCTACAAAGTGTTCCGACCAGACCTAGTGACGCTCTCTCTTCCATCAAGAGCGAGGGTTAGTGTATTGTATTCGTTACTGTTTTTTTCCAACAGAGCTTTGTTCTTCTGCCAGGTGTTTCAGACTCTTAGACAATGGAATTTTTTGTTTTTCAGACTGGATTCAAAAATCACAACTCCACCTGGAAAGTGGCTCTTTGTGCTGTGCAGAGGAAAAACAAGAGTGCTGTTTTAGCTGACCAGAGCCTCAGCCTGGATGTGAAAGAGAAGCCATCCTCCAGAAAACGGGTAAGATGTCATCTTTGTAATACTGTAAAGAGCTTTAGAGAACACTGACTTGTCAACTAAAGGCTGTTACACACATCACAATTTTTAACAGATTTTTAAACACTAGACTTGCCTAAAAGCTGGGCATCATACACTAAATTATGCAGGCAGCATCACATGCTACCAGACTTTCAAATTGGTCCAAACACAATGCACCTTGTTGCCAGGAGACCAGTGACCAAATTTGGATGCACTTCATCCACCATGTTGTTACGTTGTTACTGTTACGTGACTTACCAGTGCTAGGTGCGTCGTTTCACAATGCAATTCACAAATGGTCTCATGTGGCCTCATGGGAAAGTAAACTTCAGAATTTTGTCAATAATAGTAGGTCATTCAGGTACTTTTCACCTACTGGTTTAAAGTGAAATTGGAAGTGATGTGTGGCCAAGTATGGTGAATTTGTGCTCTGCATTTAATCCATACAAGTGCACACACACAGTAAGCACACACTGCATTTCAGATGCAACTTATGTGTTTTAAAATTGGCACTAGTTGACTACTCCTCCAGACTGGAAATTGGGGCAGAAAACTGGCCTTGTATATTCCAGTCTTAAATATGCAAGTTCTGAAATTATATGAATGGGGGACAAAAAGAAAATGTATCAGTTAATCTATAAACTGAATGTATCTAATGTCCACAGAAACTACATCACCTAGCGATACCTCCCTTGAGCTCTGCATTCGACAGCAACTCCAACAAGAAGGTGTTCCGCCTGCAGGAGCTCCGTTCCTTCAAAGAGCTACTGGAGAACATTCACAATATAGAGGTAATGCACATGTCTTTGTCTTGACTAGCAATATAATAGGATATTGATTTCTTGGCTCTTTAAATGCAAAATGCCATATTGCATAATATTCATCAAATTTACACGGATCTGCACTACTGTTGTTTGGCCTCTTGGTGGAGCTAAGCCTTCACAAGACTGATCAGTGAGTACGTCATCAAGTCTGCCATCTAATTGATATTACTGCAGAATCTGTCACAGTAGTCAAATTTCTCAGATGTAAAATAAAATTTTCGTCTTGTTTAATGTTCATCAACACTGTCGTGTCTGTAAGTACTAAACAATATATTACACTCAATTGGCAAGTCATAAAATATTTACAGATCCGGACCCACTGACCTGATAAGCCTAATTTAATCTCTTTTAATGGTCTGCAGACATTTATGCTTCATTCTGCTTCAAAAAACTTCACAAAATGAATATCGTCATAGTGTTCCTGCACCACTTTTTAGGGGGATTTTGCAGTCTGCAATAGGAAAGGATTGAGGAAGAAACTGGTGGAGTCAGTCATGTGGAAAAAAACAGTTCATTTGTGGCCATGGGGAAAGATCATTGATTCTTTCTCACTGTGGCAACCCCATCATTAGAATCAGTCATTTCTCAGATGAGTGATACATTTGCTTGTTAATTACAGAAAGACTCAGCCATGTCCGTTGTCAATCTGTCACTTAGTTTTATTTATTTATTATTTGTTGAAGTCCCATATTGTGAGGCAGCTGTTTGTAGACTGACACAAATTACAGTTTTTGAAAAGAGTGAGAATGTAGAATGGTGGAATGTGTTTCATCTAAACTGTTGTACTAAACTGTCAGTTTCAGTACAGGTCTCAAAGGAGCCAGAAGTATGACTGAATTGGTTTATTTGCCTCCAGCTGTTTTGACAGCTCTTGGTTATGATATACTGTCTCTGTGTTGTGCAGATGCACGTTGTATAGCATATTGCAGCTTAATGTTAAAGTCATAACTTGTTTTCAGCTGCCTGCCCAGATGGGTTCGCTTCTGGGATCAGCTCTGGCTCTGCACTACCTGGACTGTGTACAAGATGAATCTGCCTTCCTGCGCCTTAACTTTTGGCTTGGACACTCATTGCAAGAGGGTAAATTTTCCATGTCATAATACCAAAGCTTTCCAAGCTTATCTAAAGTCTCTCCCTGCCTTTATAGTTCCCATTCAAATTCCAGTTCAGTAACATAATGCAGTTTATTCTTGTATATTTTGGGCAGAGTTTTTACTATGTCCTGTGGATGGAAGTTCTGACAACACTTCTGAAGCCTGCCGCTTCCTGAGCACCATCCTCTTTACACAGCAGTTCCTTCAGGTACAACCAAGCAACAAAAGACAAGTATTACCCAAAAGGAAATTAACCTTGGCAGCCTCAAGGTTGGATGTTTAATATCAGAAACATGTCGCAGTTTATTCCACAAACCCAAGGACATCTATCAATCATTTTTTTCTGCCTTGCTTTCTTTCTCTTCTGCATTCCTGAATGATCTCCCCACTTGTAAAATCCCACGTTGACAGGGTTTGTATTTGTGCATTGTTCTCAGGAGGGATTCTCCAGCACGGAGAGTTTTCTTTATAAGTTTCTGAGTGTGTGGGACGGCTGTCTACTCCGGCCGCAGATCCTGGATCTTCTCAGTGACATCCCCTTGATGCCAAGCTTCTGTGAGTGTCCCAATTACCTCTGCTGCAACCAGAGGAATTCAAGAAATACCATTTCTGCTCTCATAACTTTTTGCATTTGCTGATTTAGTGACTTTTTTTATTTTTTTTTATTTTTATTTTTGTGAAGTGCATGTAGCGTTCCAAAAGATAAACAGTCCTTACCTCTAATGATAATGGCATTTCTACATTGTTCATTGATCAGATAACATATTTCATTGTCTTCAGCATTTTATTGGTCAGTGTAAGTAAAACTGTAACCTAACGTTTCTTTTCTTTATCTATAGACATGCATAAACTTCTCTTTGAGCCACTGAAGCAACTTTATTTTACATCCACAGTATTTTTCAAGGTTTGTATGTTGTTGTTTGTCTTCCTTTCTGTTTGTTTGTATCAAGCACGAGCATGACCACGTGAGCCAGGTTGTCAATGAATGCTTAAATCGTTCAGACATAAGTGAATTACTCTTTCTACACAAAGCCGTGGCATCTTTACACTTCCTGGGATGTTATTTGAGTGGTGTTGTGATTAAGCTCCCAGCAGTTGAAAGCAGGATTTGATTTTTTTTCGCTCTTATCTGAATGTGCCTTTTCACATTGTCCTCCTCACAGTGTAGTGTCATCGAGTGTCTGAATAGCATGCTGGTGAAGTGGCTGACATGGCATTCTGTCAGCGCATCGGAGGGCGGTTTGGACATCAGTCTTAACAGCAACAGCACCATGTGAGTATACCAAAAATATGAAATAAAAATCGACAGTATTTAGTTAGTTATCAACACATTTTCAAAACCTATTTAAAAAATAAACAACTTTTCTTTTTGCTGATGTAACCAAGGCTGTGTAGGCAGAGAAAATGGTATTGACCAATACTAATATAGCCAAAAATGCTTAAATACTTATCAAATCCTGATAAGATCCCAGCATTATTTCCAGCTGAGTAGTCTTGGAAACATGTTGCTTTCTAGTATTTAAATAACTTGCTAATGCTGTTGTCTTTAATGTGACTTGCACTTTACCGAGTCCTCTGAGAGTTTTTAATGACTCTGTCAAAAACGCACTGTCTTGGAAAACATTGCAGAAATAATCAGAAGAAATGGGACCACACTCCAATGATTGTACTCTTTAAAAGTCTTGCCTGAGGTTTACCACTGCAGATTTCTTTATATTTTATATTTAAAAGAGATCAATGAACTGCTCCTGTGGTCGGGCTCCGTCTGAACCTCGTTTACCCTAAAAGTGTTCTGTGGAACGGTGTGTAATGAAGTGCGGTGGATTTTTTCCCTCGCCTGCCATGTATTGCTTCTTTCTCGCTGCTGATTTGGTTATTTTTTTATTACATTACTGAAGTGCACAGCTGAAGGAGAAATTATGACCAAGGGCAAAACCCTGTTTGACTGCGCCGGTGTGCCATGCATCAATGCGATACACCCATTATTCCCTTTTTCGGTTTGGGTCTCTGTGCTGTGCGAATTGTGTGGGTGCCAAGCATAGCACAAAGACACATCTGGTGTGATTTAGCTGATTTATTTTGTACGTTCTGCAAGGAAAACTTGTTTTTCACATGTTATTTTGTGTATGCTTTCAAAAAAGTGAGTGAAAAGAATAATGCACTCCCCTTCCTAGAACTATGACCTTGTCTGGCTTCATGGACTCAGTTATGGAGCTGGTTCGCTTTGTGGGACTGCTGGCATCTGAGGGACTCCGTCTGGAGAACTGCCATGTTCTTCTGCTCAACCAGACACTTGCTTTCTATGAGACGGTACACTCAGCTATGATTAACTTAATTAACATGATGTTCTTGGCAAAGTGACATCAACCGAAGTTCCACCCTGAGTTTTACTAAGATTTTTGTGCTGATTTTCGTCTAGTAGATTTAATGTTAATGTTAATGTCTTTGTGCTAATGCAGACATTTTTCTCTCGTCATGTCTAGGTGTGTGACATGTTTTTGAAGTACAGTTTGCCTCTGATCATCATGCCTCCGGCTGGGGTTTTCTACCCAGCTCTCTTTGCCACAGACTCTATCAGCGTGGATAGGCTTGGCTACATCATGTTCAGGTACTATATGTGAGCTATAATAAGCTTTATGGGTCGTTTTATCACTCTGGGCAATCCTAGAGATTTTCTGCTTGAGATGTTAGCCTGGCCATGCTAGATTAAGGGCATCTTCTTTTGGAATTTTGGGGTGAATGAGTTGGGTGAGGGTAAGTTCCTCTTTATCGCATGTGCAGTTCCCATGGCAGTGGGACACCTGTGTGCTGCGGGCTAAACTGAGGGCAACAGCCTGAACCTTCAAATGCATTACATTGCCATGGCATGATGCCTGTAAGCAATAGAGGAAATTAAGTATGAAGATCCTTTCATTGCTTCGGCACGCAAACCTTTCAATGCTTCTGTGAAGGCCTTAAAGGGAAAGGTTCACTCAAAAATCAAAAGTCTGCCATTTATCATGCCAATATGGAAGAATATCTAAGCTACTGCTTTCCACATAATTAAAGTTGATGGGGATTTATAGTGCCAAGCTCCAAAAAAAGACAAAGAACCACACAAGTCATAGGAGAACTTGTGAGGAACAATTGTGTTAGGAACAGACCAAAATTTTTGCCCACTTGTTTGCTAGGCTTTCATTTTAAGTGTATTACCATCGTTGGCTTAAACGTGCTGAGGGAAAAGCCAAACCGGAAAATTCATATTCTCAAATAAGTTTACAAACCAGAATATTAATTCTTTCTGAAGTCTACCATCATTAATTTCACAATTGTAGTGTATATCTGACTTAAACTATTTCATGTCTCTTTTTTTTAAATAGAACAAATAGTTCTAGTGTGTCTATATTGACAGACTATTTTCCTAATTAATGCTGTACAGTTGCTTTGACACAATCTGTATTGTTAAAAGCGCTATATAAATAAAGGTGACTTGATTTGACTAGTATAATATGTTAGCTTTATTACTAAAATGCTGTTGTTATATCCTTTTCTCAGATACCGGAAGAATCTGACCTTGGCTAAGAAACAAGAGCAGCAGAGAGAGGTAATGAGGAAACTGTGTCAAAATGAACACCTAGCAAAGTCATGAAAAGCCAACTGTGTGTATGCAAGAGGTTTTGTGTCTGAATAATTTACTCATAATGGGTAAATTAGACGGACCTTCAAGCTGTGCTTTTAAGAATTTACAATGAAGCTCCTGGAGGCTATTGCTGTAATCCTCACCTTACCTGCTGGGGATGAAAAGACAAATGGAGTCTTCTTGATTGAATCCCAGTGAGACAAAGCATGGCACTGGCATTGCAGTGAATAAAATGGCCAAATAATTTGATCACAGCATTGCACTTTTGTCATTTAAAATATATAGGTGATTCTTGTCTCACACTGTAACCCATTAGATCCATTTAGTGGCACCAAGGTGTTATTGTACCCACAAGCATTCTGTGGAATTTTAATTTACACTTTTTATTGAGCTGTGAATGTGTCTTGACAGGTGTTGACTTATTCATTTAGTTTCATGTTTAATATTTTCTCACATTACAGCAAACATTCCACATTAGCAGAAACACATACAAGGAGTTTAATCGGAACCTTCAAGCCATGGTGAACTCCATGTGGAACTCCTGGTGGTGCATCCCTGGTTCAGATATTGAGATTGACAAGGATCTTATCGCTCTGAGCAAAGTGGCAGAACCCTGGTGCCGTTTTGATCTCATCCACCACCCGGCGCTTTTCAGCTATGCCATCGAATTTCATCAGAGGGTGAGTGAGAGATTCTCACACTAGTGACATTTAAAAGCACGAGAGTTTGTAATCGTACAGTGATTTTGGACTGTCATCTCATTTGGAGCGAAGGAAAGGGACTTAGCTGCGCAAGCTAATTAGATGATTATATTACATCAAGTGTAAAGCCTTGTGTCACTCCTGGGGACAGCACAGCCTCCACTTTTCTCTAATAACTTTAGGAATGGACGAGGAGATAAATGTGGTATTAATGTTCCTTTTATAGAGGATCCATTAATACAGAATCACATTTTATTATTCATGGAATCTGTGTGAGACTGGAGTTTTCATCATCTTTAATAATACAAGTACCTTTTTTTTGGTCCGACTGCAACATTCAGTAGTGTACTACTGAGATTTAGAGCAAAGGGAGAACAATTAATATTTATGTGTTCTCTTTATCAGTGTTGGCCGGAGAGGAAGAACGTGGATCTCGGTTCTATAAAGGTACTAACGTTATATCATCTCCTTTTTATTAAAACCTACTTATTTCAGGTCAACATGAGAGCATGTATCAATCAGTCATATTCGGTTGCAATATTCCACACCATAACTCTTCTTTTCATGTTTGCAGACCGGGAAGTACTGGAACTGGTATATGGAGTTTCTCTTTAATCAAGGCTTTGATGGCCTCAACAACTTTATTCAGACCAACACTGGGCACGGCTCCACGTTGAATAGTCAAGAAGACGGGCAGCCCAAGAGTCAGCCTTGATGCTGGCAGGAAGTCCAGGTGTCAGGGGTGTTCATAAAACATGTATATATTTTATAGTCATCCTCCGTAAGAGGGCAGAAAGGAACCACTTGCATAACTGTAAATACTAAATGTACATTACAAGCCATTTTGTGACTTTCCAGTCTTTTCTAGTGTTGTGTATTTTTAGACCTTTTTTGCTTTTTATCTTTTGTGCACAGAAAACGGACCAAAAACATTGTGATAAATCCCTAATATTTGAAAAAAGACTGTTTTTACTGCCATCTTAAAAACAAAATCCCATTATTTATAACAATTTAAAACTGATGATCAAAGATTGATTCATAGTCTTGTTTTTTATTCCTGTAAACCAAATGGGCTATGTCGACCTGACATTAAAATAAATCCTTTGTTCTCAGATCCAGCATGAGGTAAAGCAGAGTGGTGCAGGCTTTTGCCATTTTTTTTGGTAAATGACATTTACATTTACATTAAACTGGACTTATTTGGGGACCTGCTAACTTGCAGTGATTTAGAGCTATTGTGTGATATTTGTCTCAAAGTATAGTTGTGTTAAGAGTAATTCACACAACAAATCTGTTTTTAATATTTCAAAACGCATGGGTTGTACTGATAAATATATCATTTAAAAATACGAATTGTTTAAAATGCTTATTTATTGAATTTAGCATGCATAATTACCCATTTTTAATAGGTTGGTTTGCTCAAAGACCTCAAAGTAGATTTAATGTGATTTTAATGCAAACATTCTGCCTATTACTAAATCAAACCCTATAAAGACTGCTTCTTTAAAAAAAAATAATAATAAAAAAAGACTTGTTTTTCCACAGAAACACTGTAAGCATCCCCTAGGTAACTTGGTCCAAGTGCATCCTAGGAAATCATAGCATCAAGGCAGTGTGAGCAAAGCTCTACGGCTTTACGTTCTACAGCCCGTCTCAGTCATAAATGTGAGCGCCTTCAACTCTGCGTGACACGTCTTCGTGTTTATGAAGAGCTCTGGAGATGCCTCGCGACGATGTGTCCCCTCGCTGGTCCGAGCTATTTTCAGCGCGAGCGCGTCACGATCCCGTCCAGCAAACTTCATCCTGGAGTGAATGAAGAATACGCGCACACCTCCGGGATTACAGCTCATGCGTTATCGTGAATAGAGGCAGGTGCACAACTTCAAACGATGAATTCTGCGAGCGCAAAACTACGCGATCTACCTCGCTCGGCTGATGTCCTTATTCATGTATGAGAGATTATTCGTTCATCGCTGTCTGCCCGATCATCACTTCTCCACTCTCATCCCGCAGCTTTCCTATTTTCATCTGTGCGTCCGTGTAAAATGGAAATCTGAAGTGCTCCACTTTCGCAGTTTCTCACCTTTCAAAGAAAAAGGTAGGACTTTATTTGCTGTACTTGACAAGTGTGCCGTGACGATGGTTAGAACCGTTACATTCACGCAAAGCCTTTAGTTTGAGTTTAGAGACGCGAGATAAATCAAGCTGGTGATGTCCGTTATTATTAATGCAAACTCCTCGATTGGTGGTTTATAGAAAGGCCTGATGTGGACCGCCTTTCTTGTCTAACCGGTTGACACGTGAAGCATGTAGCAGATCTTGTGGTTTATCATCTTGTCCGATGCTTATTAAGAAAAATATCTTGGAAGTGTCGCTTAAATTACATCTGCCGGTGACTTTATGAGCTGAATTAAGCGTGTCTATGTAACCTGTAGGAACGGTAATCGTAAAGAATTAAGGGTTCTAGTTCCGATTCTTATCGATTCCTCTTTCATTAACGTTAGCTGTTCTTTTACTTTTGAGGGAGAAATATTCACAGAGGAAAAGAAATGCAATTCCTATTGCATTGCCCTCAGCAGTCGGTTGGCATATGAGATCATTTCAGATTTGAACAGAACAGGATTAATTTATCAGGAAAAAAAAAATTCTTGCAAAGTGTTTTCGTAGTTTTTATTAAGAGAAGAATGCAATCCAATGATTGGAAGGGACTGTCTATTAAATGGAATTGTTATATATATATATATATTTAAATAAAATCTTGCATATTATAACAGTAACAAATCTCGTGTATTTTTATTAAATCTTACGACTTTAAAGTCCAACATAGTCTTTATATTAAGTGGATTATTTAAGTACTAATTGTAAATGAGTCGGATGAATTCAATAACCGCTCTGACAGATTAACAAAAGTTTGCTGATTTGCCAAAACGAACGTGGATATACAGTATATCAGTCATTCATGAATCTACAGCAAGATATATGGTTTTGATTCACTAAAAGAACCCACTCATAAGATTAATTCTTTCGATCTACACTGGTCATTGATTCTCAGATGTAGAATCTGTATTAGTGCAGAAAACAGTCTCGTAGTATCTTAGTTTAGTTACGCTTTATGTTTTTTATTGGTAGGAATAAACGGCGTATTATTCATTCGTTAATCCAACAAGGTATGATTCGTTTGGAAATCAGACAACACTGGTGGCACTGTATGTTTTTGATTCCACTAAAAAGAACCGATTCATATGAATCATTCTTTTTTGAATCAGTTCTAAATAAGAACACAGTTCACAAACTTTTGATAATTTTCTGTTGTTCACAGCCCCCGGAAATGTTTCTAGCTGTATTTCTTTGTTTTTACTGTGTAATTATTAGAATTCAGTCCCTCCTGTCTTCTTTCCAGGCAGACAGTGCTTCACATTTAAAAAATGAAATGAGTGTGGGTTTTGACATTTGTCTCCAAATCAGGTTCATCAATTTTCAATGTTGTGGCACAGTAGTGTAATATGAGGTTGAAGCTTCTTTAAAAGCACTATTGTGACTCATGCTTTGATGTTCTTTGAAACGCCGACAGCCTTTGGAGCTGGTGGCAGTTCATGCTTGAACAGCCACAAAAAGAGGAAAAGTATAAGTGTCTATCCCTATCTGAGTGACAGTGATCCTGCTGAAATGATCAAGAGTCATCACTCTGAGTTATCAGCTCATCCTCTTTGTTATTCACACGAGTCATTCAAAGTTTATGCCACTGTCACAGTCCTCTTCCCCTTTTTCTTTTTTAGATCATGTAAGTTCGTCCTTTCCCTTGCTGTCATATTCAGGGTTATAGAACACAAGAAACCTGGAAATATTAGGGAATTTTAAATGTGTGATTTCTAGGCCTAGGAAAGGAGACGTCAAAGTCATGGAAAAGTCATTGCTATAGTGAGTGTAGATTTCTCTGGTTCTGCTCTGCATGGAAGCTCAGAAAGGCTTAGATTTTTGTACACAAGTAAATGGTTTGTTTGAATCTTTAATTTTAAGGATTGGCACCTGACTTACAATTGAAAATCCTCTTCTGAAATCTCTATGAAAGATACTACCACCGTAATCATGAATGACTCAAAATGGAATTCTTTTGTCTCAGACTTCGGGAACCATGAATTTTCAATAATTTTGTGCAATCTGAAAATACATTTACCAATCATTCAACATTTATTCGTTCGTCACAATCCTCTTTATTTGTTCTTCCCCAAATCATGCATGTCCATTCCCTCGCTTGCAGTCGTCAATGTGAATACTGTATGTGATGAACAGCAAGTGTTGTGAGTGCACTTTTAAATGTGTTTTGACAAGAACATTTATTGGTGCAGTGCCACTACACCTCTGAATTGTAACTCATTTTCTTGGTGATTTGTTTTCCCTCTACACATCATCAGCATGTACTTTTGAACTACATTATTTATTTGCTCAGATGGCGCCTTGTACACAGAGAACTACCAGGGGAAGTTTACCTTGTTTTTTTGTTTTGCCTCACTTAGAGGTGTGATCTAAAATTGTCAGGAGTTATGCCTACACCGATTCGGCAAGAGAGAAACTTTCTTGAGCGTGTTCAAAGTTCTGTTTGAAGGTTCTGTGTGCCATAATTAAATATGTTTTAAGATTTGCATTTCCTGAAGGAAATGCCAGTCCTTGCTATGCAGAAAAGAATAGTTACGGGACTAGAACAAAACCCTAACTAGAATGTTTGATGAGTATCAATACAGTGCCTTGCCAAGACCGTGATGAACAAATCTGTCTAGTTTCTTCTAGTCTTGCAAGTTCCTCAGGTACGGACCATATGTGACCCTGGAGCACAAAACCAGTCTTAAGTCGCTGGGGTATATTTGTAGCAATAGCCAAAAATACATTGTATGGGTCAAAATTATTGATTTTTCTTTTATGCCAAAAATCATTAAGATATTAAGTAAAGATCATGTTTCATGAAGATATTTTGTAAATTTCCTACCGTAAATATATCAAAACTTAATTTTTGATTAGTAATATGCATTGCTAGTAAGAACTTCATTTGGACAACTTTTTGCACCCTCAGATTCCAGATTATTCAGCTTTCAGGTGATGTATAAATCTCAATTTCAAAAAATCGACCCTTATGACTGGTTTTGTGGTCCAGGGTCACATATTATGTTGGTTATATAAATTTATAATCTTGTTTATCTCCAGTCTGGCTTTTGATGTTTTCGCCGGCAAACCCACGGCCTCAGGTTGCCTTAGTCGTGATCGGATATATGAACCAGTAGTCAAGGGAAAAGGCAAATACGGCTCTGAGCCCATAGAGTTGAAAAGCAGAGTCACGTCCTCGGTCATCGCAATCACTCTTGACTGGCAGCAGCCTCAGCGGTGGCCTCATCCCCAACTATGTTGGAATAAAGCATTTTAGTGCTGTGAGAAATGCCTTGGTAATGGAACGTGTCGGTAGAGTTGCGCCTTTGATGAGCGTCTTTCTGTGCTTTCCCCTGGCCTTGAGACACGTCCTGCTCTCTGGGCATGAAAAACAGGCCTAATCACCCCCTGTTCCTTTCCATCATCCACGCGCTGAGTTGAAAGAGGATGAGCAGACAGAAAGAGGCGCAAAGAATGAGGATAGAAAAGCAATTTGCTAACTCCATAAATCCAGCCACCTAGTGTACCTGACCCCGGAGATAGAAGCAGGAGGCCATTATTTAAACTCGGGTAACCAATGCTCTCCTATTAACATTGAAAGGGCTGGTGTCTGCTGGTTGTCTGCAGCGGCACATTTATGTGTTTTATTTACTGCCTTGTGCCTTACATGGCCTCATGCGCAGGGCTCCCGAAAACCAGCTCAGACTGAAACTCAGAAGGCGCCCTTAATATGGATTGATAAGGGGACTCTGTTTGTCTCCACCAGTTGAAGCAGGATGTTAAATTAAAATAAAGGTGATGCCCAAAGCCTGTTCTCTGTTGTTTGAAATGGTTATGTGTGTGTTGGTTGGAGAACGAAATAGATGCAAAACAAAAAAATAAAGCACATTTTGTGGGGGTGGTGTGGTGTAGTGGGTAACGCTCTGGGCTGGTGACCAGAAGTATGTTGAATCGATGCTCGTGTGGTGCATACCATGAGTTATCACCGTTGTACCTCATATAAGACTATTGGAATTCACTTTGGATAAAAGCATCTGCTAATTAACTATTTATTTATTTTCCGGACTGTGTAAGTACTATAAAAATGTTTGGGGTCTATAAGCTGTTAAGTCTCTTAGGCTCACCAAGGCTGCAATTATTTGTGACCCTGGACCACAAAACCAGTCTTAAGTCGCTGGGGTATATTTGTAGCAATAGCCAAAAATACATTGTATGGGTCAAAATGATTGATATTTCTTTTATGCCAAAAATCATTAGGACATTAAGTAAAGATCATGTTCCATAAAGATATTTTGTATATTTCCTACTGTAAATATATCAAAACTTAATTTTTGATTAGTAATATGCATGGGTAAGCACTTCATTTGCACAACTTTAAAGGTGATTTTCTCAATATTTTGATTCTTTGCACCCTCAGATTCCAGATTTTCAAATAGTTGTATCTCGGCCAAATATTGTCCTATCCATACAGCAATGGAAAGCTTATTTATTCAGCTTTTATATGGTGTATAAATCTCAATTTCAAAAAATTGACCCTTATGACTGGTTTTGTGGTCCTGGGTCACATTTATGGAGAAAAAAAAAGGTGTAACATGATCCTTCAGAAATCATTCTCATAAGCTGGTATGGCGCTTAAAAATATTTCTTTATTATAATCAGTGTTTCTGTTGCGTAATATTTTTGTTCTAACTGTGATACATTTTTTTTTAGGATTCTTTGTATGGAAAGTTCAAAAGAACAGCATTTATTTGAAATGCAAATCTTGTGTAACAATGTAAACATCTTTTCTACTACTTCTAAAAGTAATTTTAGTTAATATTAATTCTAATAAAGTGTAATAAAAATTAAAAGTATTGCTTATTACTTGCAAGTCTTATGTATAAATGACTAATAATTTACTAATGATTTTCTTAAAAAAATCTAATGATGATATTTTTTCTGAGGAACCCAGATGTAGTTACTTATGGAGGATTGTCCGGGCAGCTCATTTCCACAACCAGAAAGTGAATGGTGACCACAGCTGACAAATAGGATTTTTCATTTACATTACATTTACAGTACATTGAATAATTTAGCAGATGCTTTTATCCAAAGCGACTTACAAATGAGGAGCAATCAAAGACTTGAAAATGATAAAGCAATCAAACCAACAAGAGAGCAACAATAAATAAGTGCTATGACAGTACACATTGCAAAGTTTTTTTTTTTAATTTTTTTTTAATTTTTTATAATAAATAAAAAGTAGATAGAAAAGAAATACAATAGATAGCTAGAGTTAGAGGGTCAAGTTGTTATTTTTTTATAATTAAAAAGAAAACAAGTAGATATAATAGAAAAAGAATGGAGAATGCTAGTGTTAGAAGGTCAAGGTTTTTTTAAAATAAATAAAAAACCAGTAGATAAAATAGAATTAGAACAGAGAGTCCTAGTGCTATTTTTCGAGGTAAGATTTTCTGTGAATAATAACTCGCACAAAGCTATTGTATGGCTTCAGAAGATTTGAAATATAGTGCACAAGTCATATGGATCACTTTTATGATGCTTTCATGGTGCTTTTTGAAGCTTGACACCCACTGCTCCCCATCTACTTTTATTGTATGGAAAAGAGCAGGTCAGACATTCTGCTAAACTGATTTTTTGATGTTCCACAGGAAAAATATTGTTGTACTGGTTTGGAATGACTTAATAGTGAGTAAACTATCTCAAAAAGTCTCTTTAAGACTATAGTACTCCTTCCAGAAAAAGCAGATATTCTGATGTCCCTTGAGAACAAAGTCTTGTTTTTCCTTCAAATGGAAGAGGGACCTTCATTGAACTCATAAGTCATTTAAAGACAAAGTTGAATAAAGGCTGAGTAAGTGTTCGATGGGGTGACTGCACTTGAATCCTGGTCACTCTTTCTCTTTTATCTGCCCACTTGTTTATGGAGTGAGACACTACTGTCTCAGTATTACAGATGTGTGCTCTGAAAAGATATCAGGCATCCAGCAAAGTCTATCAGCCTGACGCTTCTGTGGCTGACTGAGAAACGGCAGTATTTCTTCATCCCTGTCATCCGTAGGTACATTGATGAATGTACCTTTGCTCTCCTGTTTTGTCAGACACGCTGGCACGCCGAGGGAGATTAGACGAGAATGCAATGTCACCTCTTTAAATAAATATTTATAGTTTCTCATTTTTTAACACTGACAAAGGACAGATGGAATATGGAACAGATAGTAGTAACGTGACTATACACAATGAAGATGCTGACTGAATGATGCTGAATGAGGTGTTGCTGGCTGTTTTGATTTAACCAAACTTTTAATTGCTCAGTTACGTTAAAATTTAAAACGTAATGAGTAGACAGTTTTTGGGCAGTAATTTGTACAATATGACTGTAATTTCTCCCTAGTACAAAGTACACCGTCCGCTGAGTCAGGGAGTCCCATTGTCAAAATTGTTCAAGTGCACTGAAAACATCCCAGAATGCACTAGAAAAATGTTTTGGCTACTTACTATATCACTATATTTCAGCCTCTGAATGGTTTGAAGCTTTGCTTAATTCATCATGTTTTGTTATTATTTATATGCTACTATAATATTTTCATTTAATATTTGTTCTTTTAATATTTTCAGTTTCATTTTAATTTGTTTTTATTTTCAGTTAAATTAAAATCAAGTTAATTTTCTGTCTTTTAAAAACAACTTCTACATAGCTTTCATTTTTATTTCAGTTTTAGTTGTAGTAATTTTATTACTGTTAATTTGTTAGTGTATTTATCAGTGTTTGTCAACAATCATCTCAATTTTGTCAGCTTTTGATTTTAATAATGTATTAGTAAATGTTGAGATTAACATTAACTTAGATTAATTAATACATTAGGTCAATTTTCCATTGTTGGGTCATGTTAACTAATGTAAACTAATGTTAACAAGTGGAACCATATTGTAAAGCATTAAAACAATTAAGTTTAACCTTGTCATCTAATGCTTATATTTTGTTTTATGCCAATTATTGTAAACCGTTTTGAAGAGTTTTAGTTTTAGTTAACAAAAACAACACTAGCCCTATGGCAACTCCTACGTTGCTGGTAAATGAGTCGTATTTAGTGGAGTCCCAACATTTTTGGGACAATATAGTGATTCACAACTATAGAATGGAATAAGATGCAGCCAAAGTTTCTTTGGTTTTCTGATGAGTTCATATACACAGAGCTGCTTTTATATCACCACAAACACCCAATTATGCATCAGTGGTTGAGAAAACGGCATTAGACTGGCATTGGAGGGGCTTTTAGAGCTGGTTTATCAGAGATTGCAGCTCTCTCCTCTCTTACCCTACTGCGTGATATTGTTACGGACTGTGACTCAAACTGCTACCATGACTTGCAATCAATAACATTAGTGCATTAGAGTGGACTGCTGCAGTGCATTCCTTTTAATTTGTCTTAATGGCTCCATGCATTTAGCAAATTTCTATGTTTGACCATCTCTGCATGTTTTTTTGTTGTTGTTTTTTCCTGGAAGCACAGTAGCTACCATTTAATCACACTGGTCTTAACAGCAGTTTTTAAATGGGTGTGAATGTTTTCAAATGGCCAGTCCAACAAGTATTGTGTAAGCTAATGCGTGCTAATTATAGTCATCAGCAAATGTGAATGTAATTGCCTTTTTTTTTGCTGTGTATTCAGGTCAAGGGGCATTGATCTTTTTTGGTTGTGTGCACAGGTGTGCTAAAACTGATTTGTTGGAGCTCTTTTTTGCCTTTGGATTGTGATAGGAAAAGGAAGAAAAATATAATAATAGCTTTTGGTAGTGTAACTTACTCACCAAAGGCATAATTGTGTGTTTGCGGTAACAAGAAAATGTAGACACTCTAATGCAGTGGTTCCCAATCCTGGTCCTGGAGAACCCCCAACACTGCACATTTTAGATGTCTCCCTATTCAAACACACCTGATTCAACTCATCAGCTCATTAGTGAAGACTCCAAGACCTCAAATGTGTGTGTCAGATAAGAGAGACTCCAAAACCGTGCAGTGTTGGGGGTTCTTCAGGACCAGGATTGGGAACCACTGCTCTAATGTATAACACAATTTAATTTGAATTTATAAATGCAAACTTTTAGATATATTTAAAGAAATTTCACCTAAAAATGAACATTTGCTGAAAATGTCCTTGCCCCCAGGCCATCCAAGATGTATTGTGTTTGTTAATCAGAGCAGATTTGGCCAAATCAATACCAATCGATGCTCTGCACTGAATGGGTGCCGTCAGAATGAGAGTCCCAACAGCTGATAAAAACATCACAATAATCCACACCACTCCAGTCCATCAATAAACATCTTGTGAAGCAAAAAGCTGTGCATTTGTAAGAAACAAATCCATCATTAAAGAGTTTTAACTTTAAACCATTGCTTCTGCCCAAAATACAAGTCCATAATCCATAATATTGCTTCCTTCAGTGAAAAAGTGCATCCTCTTACAATGCTAAATTTCTCTAAATCCGCTCTGATGAAGAAACAAACTCATCTCCATCAGACATGCTGCCTTTTCCATTAAAATCTTAAGAGATAATAAAACCTTGCTATTAACGTGAAGCATTAACAAACATCCCTATATAGCTGATATTTAAAGATCAAGTTTAAATAACATATCAAAGAATAGTTATGAAAGATTCGTGCTTGATTTTACTTCTGGATTTGTAAAAAAAAAAACAAAAAAAACTTTCTTTGGCAACTGTCAAGTGCTCAATCTCTTTTCCACTCCAGTCAATCATGATTTCTGTGAATAGGTTTGTGATTGAAATGTACCAATCAAAAGTGGAATTCATAATGAGGAAGTACACAGAACATGCAGCTGCTTTAGAAATGGAGTTAAAAAGACTATTTTCAAAGCCATGGGGTGCGTTTTCCCTCAAGATGGAATGATGGAATGCATCACGATTGGGGAAAAAAGCCCAAAAAAACGATAGCTTAATTTATGAAATGTATGATGGGTCCAGAAATAAAATACTTTAGAGACCTGGAATAGACAGTGGCTTTCAGTCAGAACTCAGTTTGGTAATATCTGTGCAGCGGTTTTCTCGGGTCAATACAGGAGGGAGGATATTGTTTATCAAAGCCAGGCATTCTATGTCCACAGGCCTAACGTCGCTTTATGATTTATCAAGCTGAAAAGGTCAGTCCGCCTCACTGTAATTAATTCTGTCTGATTTTATTTGGAGTCTGCATTGGAGAATGTTCTTCATTAGTGGCATGTGTCATTACATTGTTTAGTTTCTCGGCTGGAATGGGAGGGGAGAGGCGGCATTCATTAAAAGGGAATGGTTTCAGATCATTTGCTATCAAGATGTTATTCATTCTTTGATTTGGAGGACAGATAGACCTCTACAGGCGTGAAGTTATTCTTTCTTGTCTAATTAGCATGGACGAAACCTGTTGTTCAGAGGCAACTCGCCAGCCAGCGTCTCAAAGCTGGCAGTTTCCTCCCCATCAGTTGTGACCGTATTTGAAGGCAAGCATCGTTTTGAGAATTAATGCGTGAGTATATTTTGTTGTACTCTTTTAATTCAACTGTGACTCTTTACAGCATTTGATCTTTATTACAAAAATGACCATTTATTACCATTGCAAGAAACTGAGGCCAGACTATTTTCATTTTGCCTACAGCATCTGTTTTTGTCTTTGTTATTGTTGGGTTATTAATGCAGTCCATTTGTTTGCCATCTCTCTAGGGTGCTGTTATACTTAAACACTGTTCAAATTGCTCCTCCATATTTTATATAAAATTTCATCACTGTACTTCAGTATTAAAGACACAAATGGGGAATGAATTATAGCTGCAGGTGAAATTTGACTCATTTAAATTTTTGGCAGTATATGATTGAAGATGTCTGTACTGAATTTAACTGAATTTAAACCGTTGTTGTTACTATTATTATTATTGTAAATAAGATTAATAATAATAAGTGTATTATCATTATTAAGTTTTATTTTTATTACTATTATTAACCAATAATAATGAATTCTTTATTAGATTAATATTTTATTTTTAAAACCTAATACTGATGATATTAAGCATGTAAGCATGAACTAATTTAAAATTAGAGAAAAGAAAATATTTTTTCTTCTTCTTATTATTATTATTATCATCATCATCATCATCATCATCATCATCATTAATTACATTTGTATTTATTTTTGTTTATTTCTTTTTACAATTTTTAAAAGTTTTTTTTATGTATTATTTTATATTTATACAGCCTTTTCATTCAGTTTATCCTTACAGCTAAAATAGATCAGATTAAAAGATGATTTTGTTATATGTTAACAGTAGTCATCAGCTGCTCATTTATCATCTCTCTCATCATTTTCTGGTGTTTGATCACGTCTGTTGCTTCATTTTGAGAGCACTGATGACTGTTAAATGTTATTTATGTTCCTATGGAAACTGTGAACTCTCATAGGTCCAGACGTATTCCTCCGGCTAATCTAACTGTCTGAGAAATTATAAGATTGTTATCTTTCCAGATAGTGTTCTTGTTAAACCTTTTGTATCTAAAGGGGCACGACAATTTGACCTTCTCCCTCATCCAACCTAAAGTTTTCAATTCTAAACAGCCTGCAAGCTGTTCAACAGACCAGATCCAAAATGATTCAGCTGTGTGATTATGTCAAAGCATGACCTTTTTTCCCGGATTGGCTTTGACCTTTTTGAACATCCACGAACGATCGCGGACGGTTTAAAACCAGGCACCTCAATGACACGTGATAAAGCCCTCCTCTTCTCCACCAGTCTCTCACCCAATACCTGGTCTAACACCGTGGAGGTCACAGCGCTAATGGCACGAAGGGCGGGCTGTGTTTTCCACAGCCTGCGGCGCTCCGGAGAGGCCGGAGATTTGAAACAATCTGCTGCCTCCTGTCTGCTGAGACACTGGCATAAGTAAGGGGGCAGGAAGTATATGCTAATCATGCCTTATCCTCTTTATTTTTAGAGCTGATCTCCTCTGAGTGCTCTCTCTCTCTCTCTCCCTCTCCTGATCTGTTTCGATGAGGAATACGATGAGTCACAGGAAGGCAAATGAATGTTAACCTGGCACAAAACCACACTAGGCATGAGCTATATGAGATGTGTTTTCCCTTCAGAGGACAAACACTGATTTGTAATGTCCTCTATGAAAGGCTAAAACATCAATTCTTAGGGCAGCAGGCAAAGTGTCTGTAGGATGCCTTTGTCCTTACATGATTCAATTAAACAGTATTAAGTTACTTGCGCTAACCAGGTCTTACTGCTGAGCTGCTACAGGCAAAAAAGTGTCTGCGCACATTTGATCTGCTTTAATGTTCGTTCACATTGTGTATTTCTTTTTATAGGCCGTTTAATATATAGCAGTGACATTAAACATGCCATTTTTATGAAGACGACCTTCGCTTGGGCTTCACATCTGTGACAGCGGTGTCGGATTTAAGAATGCCACGTAGTTGTATAATCCACGCACTGTAATCTTGTTAAAGCTGGCACAGTATTTGAGCTGTAGGCAAATTGATGACAGTTCCTCTTGAAATGATTGTCTTGCATTGAATTAAGAATAACCACTAGTCCAGATTGGATGACATTCTTTTTTCTTGACTTAAACTTAGTCATAGTTTGATTATTCACTTTGCAAGTGCTGCAAAATGATTTGGTTATTTGAACAAAGTACCAGCCGCCTAATCTTCATTAGAACTGGAATAGTTATCAGTTCTGTCTGTTTAACCAATGCTTGACGGTGTTAATTAGATTCAGAACCGGTTGGTAAGTGCACTAAATGAATATTTATGAGGAGAGAATTCATTAACTAAGCCTTGGCAAACATCATCTACACGATTGACCGTCCACGACATTGTTCTCATTCCAACTGTCAGATAAAATTGACAGCGTCGGCATACTAAACCTGCATAGAGCGACTCTCTCCAAGATAATCAAGCCCCAATCACAATTATTCCAGTAAGTTCAATATCCATTACATTTCCTCGTCTGTTATTATCGCCTTGCCTCTTCAAGCAGATCTGATCATCATCTGATTTTGTGTGTAACAGCTTTCCCAGTTCATTGAAGTTTCATTTGCTGTTCCATGGCCTTCCAGCTTGACATCCTCAATTCTTGATCTGAATTTAAATGCAAATGACTCTCATAAATGACATGTTTCCCCATTGGAGTTGGTTTTATCGGAGGATTGACACCGGGGCGTCTGATGCTTAAGCTGTAATGGATGGCAGGAATGTTGGTGCCAAAGCACTACCTTCAATAATACCTCAATGTTTGTTCACAGCAGGCATTTTTTTTGGATGTTAGAATGGCTGGCTTGTTCCCGTACTGCATTCCCTCTGCTCCCATCACATCAGTTTTTGATGGAGCCTCAACATCAAAAGTTATCTTCAAAATACAGGCCGTCAGCGGCATATCCAATGCCTTTCTACGTTAATACTCTATATAGAGTCTTAACAGAGCTTGTTCCATCTAATTCTCAAATGCAGGCAAGATTTAGATTTAAATAAGCTTTTTTAGTGTGTGTGTGTTCATGCATGGTTGCTGTTTGACTCTAAAGGACTTGTATTGGTAATTTAGCATGAGTATTTGTAACTGGCCAGGTGTGCGCCAGAGGTATTGAATCTTCAGTGCTGGCAGGAAGAGAGTTTAGAGACTTGGAACTTCCTCCAAAGACCAGCTCACAGGAGACTCTGAACTATATTATTAATGGAATGTCCTTAGATGGACTTTTGTGGAATCTGCTATAAGGCGATCTTTGGTTTTGGGGGAAGGAAGTTGCGCTAACCTGTGCTGTGGTCTAATTGAGCGACATTCATTAAGCAAGGTTCAGTGAAACATGTTCAGTTGAATAAATAAAGGCCTGTAACCAAATAATAGTAATTCATTAACCTCAAATGCCTCTTTTACCTTCATTTATTCTGCTTTGATGCATTCGGCGATATTGTCACAGATCAGCTCAATTAAATGTATCATTTTGTGTTTCAATTAGCATGCGTGGACGGCCTTTATTATCTTTGAGTGTGCTGATTAGTATGGACGTAAATGTGACTGATGAACAGGTGCGTTCTAATAATCAACCCAACACAAAGGCTTTGAAATTACCAATATGCCCCTAGCTAAGCGTAATGAATTAAACACAATCCATAGCTTCCAGACACGGTTTATCATTTTTTCCCCCCTACTATTGTCTGTCTCTGTCTGAAAATCCATTTTATACAATCCAAAATGTGATTGAATTGGCTGAAATTAATTCCTGCTCTGTTAACAAAGGGGTGTTTATGACTACTATGAGATCTTCCTCCAGTTATTTTTTCACATGTACACTACTTGTCAAAAGTTTAGAAGAATTAAGAATTAAGAAATGTCTCTTATGCTCACCAAGGCTGCATTTATTTGATCAATGCAATAAAAAATACAATATTATGCTGTTTATTTATTTATTTATTTTACAGTTTAAAAGAACTGTTTTCTGCATAAATATATTTTAAATTCTATTTTATTCCTGTGGTGGCAAGGCTACATTTTCAGTGTTACATGATTCTTCAGAAATCATTCTGATATACAGATTTGATACTCTATTATCATCAATTATTTTTGGGGCCCAATTATTATTATATTTTTTAAAAGATTTATTTTTGGCATTTTCGCCTCTATTATGATAGGACAGATCAGAAGTAACAGGAAGCGAAGTGGGAGAGAGAGAAGGGGCGGGATTGGGATTTTTGCTGCATAATATTTTTGTAGAAACTGTAATACAAACGTGATACAACCGTGATACATCTTATACAGAGCCGATCCTCCCTATACGCAAAATATGCAAGCTGCGTAGGGCCCCCGAAACACCAGGGGGCCCCCTTGCACTCAAAGATGATTTAATTTTAGTTTCGTTTTTGAATTTGGCCAGCGGTTATGAAAACATGAATGATCATTTCTTTTAATGTGGTGTGCTGTCGCCCTTTCTACGTAAAAATCAGTCAAATCATGTAATGTGAATGTCGTACAGTCTTGCCCCCCCCCCCAGGGCCCCCAGAAATTTAGGATCAGCACTGATCTCCTTTTTTCCTTTCTTTCTTTCCCCAAACTTTTGAATTATAGCATATCATGGTTTCAACAGCACATCTGTTTTTAACATTAATAATAATAAATATTTCTTGACCTCTAAATCAGACTATAAATGCAGCTTTAGTGAGCATAAAAAAAAAAAAAAAACTTCTGAAAAAAACAAATCCAAACTTCTGACCGGTAATGTAAATGTCACATTTGCTAGTTAAGGCACTACACTTCACATCAGAGTCATTAAAGTAATTAAGGACTAGACTTGAAGGCGTCCAATGTATTTTGGTAACCTTATACTGCTGATACAGTTTATCCTGTTAATCGATCTGAAACGGACTCTAGTCTCACACCAGTGAAATCCTGAATGATTTATGTCAAAAGAGCCACATCTGGATCACTGAAGTGCCTCTGTAATTGCAACGTCAGTGATCACAGATATCAAGGCAAGCGGTATCGATCGAACGCTGTCAAGCAAACGCGTCAGTCCTCAAACCAGGGTCAGTTCGATTTCTGACTAATAAGAGCTCGGGCTCTGGAATATGTGAAGGGTGATAGGATGAAAAGAGGCGAGTGAAGCCCATTTGTCTTTTTTTACCCCATTAGACGCATGATTCCAAACAACACTGACCCGTGTTTGACTTGTTCATACCCAACCATAGACGCACATAATTGTTCCTGTTAAGTTTTGATATGGTTGACATATTTCTAAAGGGGGTTGCTGGTGGTTTTGCTTGCCCTTTATCAAGACCCTGTGGTGATGCACAGGAACCAGAGACGAGGATGTGTGGTAAACAGCTCTCCCTCGGAGTCTTCTATTCTCTGCTCGGTGAGTAATGAGTCCTCAGGCCCTGTTGGCTAATTAAACCTGACATCACACCACAATTTGCTCTCTCTGACTGCTTCTTGCTGGCCTCCATGAACTCACTGGCCACTTTTCACATAGAATCAGCTAATTGTACATCTACTGTAAGAAAAAATGGCATAGCCTGTCACTGCAGTGCTTTAGTGAACTCTAAATGGTGCATGTTAAGACACTTTGAAGTACAAATATGTGTACTTTAGGTCGCAATATGTTCACTGTAAAAAAAAAACAAAAACATTATTATAATTTTTTTAAGATCGCAGTAATTTTTACAAGAAAATACTATTTCAGTCTTTCTATGTGTTATTTGCCATTTCATAATCAAACTAAATCCTACACCAAGTTACCCTTTTTGATATTAATGTGTGCCTTTAAAGAGCAGTTCACAGAAAGTCATTGGAGACTTTTTTTTTTTGGATGACATTGACTCTCACTGTGTGGACAAAACCACTTGAAACATTCCTTAATATCATCTTTTATTCTGTAGAAGACAGTAAATGCACCGATTATACTCACACCAATGTTCTTTTTCATTAATCGCTTAGAGGTAAGAAGAAGTTTGAAATACTTTTGCAGTGATATATGGTTAGCGAACATCCCAACGCCACCCAGACTGCTGAGAAAGACAGATGAATATGTAAATATGTGCTATCCGCTTTCCTCTCAGTAACTAAATAAACACACAACAGAAATGACAGCGGTGAGAAAGCATCAGATCATAGCGATGTGTTTGATATGTTTACATCAACTCTGCAGAGCCACAAGCATTCCTTCCTATTACGTAATTATCACGAACCAATGGTAGTTGGAAGGTGTTTACCAGCTGGAACGAATTTTCTGGGAAGTTTGCTTTGGCAGCTGTTTGGAACTCCAAACGAATTTCATTTTGACCTATTTTGTTCAAAATGATATCATATCAGCTTGCTTTTTCAATTTCGCTTAAAGCATACCGGGCCTTTAGGCGAATAAATGATTACATGGAATTTTGGTTGAACTATACCTTTAAAGGGGTCCTATTATGCTCTTTTACAAAGTCTTGATTTTGTTTTGGGGGTGTACTACAACAGGCTCTCATACTAGTTTGTTCAAAAAACACATTATTTTTCACATATTGTACATTATTACACCACCTCTCTCCCCAGTCTGGCATGAACGGCTCGAATAGTTCCTGTATCAAATAAAGGCCCACCTTCTAAAAAATGAAATGTGTTGTGATTGGTTAGCTGGGCCAGTGTGTGTTGTGATTGGCAGCACTCGGCGCCTGGTCGGGAAATGTCATGCCCCTTACTATAGCCGCCTGCGAGCTTCAGTGTAAATATTGTGTCAAAATCAAATCAATTTGAGCATGATTTAAACCTGGATGATTGTAACCACTCTAAGTTCGTCTGCCTTGGGAAAGCTAGCGTGTCTCCGACATAGTGATAACACTCGTTGCTTTCTCTAGTGCAGCTCAACCAGGTCTCATCCCATTCGTCGATCTTTGTGATATCACAAATCCCGGAAAATATGCGTTGTAGTCCAAACGAGTCGTTCGTTGTAGTTTTTGAAAAGTGATTTCTGTTAAATAAAATATCTCCTTTTGAATTGGACTTTGAGCTTTGTAACTTTGCAGATTTTTTTTATGCTCAAACAGCAACATTACAGTCTAACTAAAGTTGAAAATGTGAAAAAGCATAATAGGACCCCTTTAAGATGCCAATATGTTCACCCTTTAGGGGTAAATAAGATCCAAAGATCTAGTTCTGAGGGAACTTTCCCACAACAAGCTGTTGTACTAAAGATACAATTTTGCTCAGACACTGTGTGGGGATGTAGTTAGTTTCATTTAGCCAGACATTTAGCTAAAATTGCTAAGACATTTAAGATTATGTTTGTCTGAGCATGATGAAAACTGACCAGTCAGAGTTTTTTTTTCTTACATGTCATTTATTCACATGATTTTGCAACACAGAAGTCCTTTTCTGTGACTGTAAGCAAGACTTTATCTTTATTAGCCAAAAAGAATACTAAGTGCAGTAAAAAGTTAATCTATTTGCACTATAAACCAGTGTGTTTATGGCTACAATAATAAAATACGATGATAAGAAATTCCAGTTTGCAATATTAAGCAGCATAATGTTTTTGTACAGCTAATATAAACGGAAGTGGGTAACACTGGAAGCCTTGCAGATTCAAGTTACAAACAGCTTCTGTTTGTAAAATAACGCTCTGAGGTTAAAAATATGGTTTATACGAAATAGTGGATTCAATTCTGTTTGTAAATATCAAGTTTATTTGCTACTATGTCTCTCAGTCACCATTTGCTTTCACTAACCTGGCAAATCCAGAATAGTTCTTTCTTATGAACTTAAGCATAGGACCAGCCAATCAGGGGGGAACTGCAGATTTCAGCCAGCTCTTGCCATTTTTGTGTGTTATATGCATCCAGATGGTCAGTAAACACACTGTGGGTGGTCTGTGGGTGAGCCGTCTGAGGCTGAGACTAGGATGAAGTCTGACTGCAGAATCTTAGTCTTACTCACAGAATAGGAGCAGATTTCTGTGTGTTTGGGTTTTCCTTTCTCCACAGTCTCCACAGACGTAGATTTGTGGGTGCGCGTGCTCTGACTTTAGTTTATGCGATTTCTCCACAGCAGGAGGTGTGCGCCGTGTATGGCTGAAGCTCCATGACTCCTTTGGGGGAGATGTGTTTTGTGAAGAGTCGTGCTAAGCTCTTGTGTGATACTCTCTTGTAGACGAATCGTGCTTTGTTGTCATCAAAGCATGTTGTCATCGCTTGTTCCTTTATGAAGCTTGAGGGTGCGAATCCGGTTTCATTATTGAGAGGGATCTGTGCGTGCTCTCGGGCTGCTTTCCCTCTTTTCTTAGGGAGGTCTTCATGTGTCAGATCTTCCTGAATTGCTTTACTTGTTTCAGGTGAAGCGTGACTGGGAGAATTTGAGTTTTATCTGGGGATTCTTTGACAGCCAAGCAGGAAAGAGGAGGACAGACTTAAGAAGGATTGCAGTCAGCAACCAACATGTCAGCTGTACAAATGCAGACAGAACGTTAGCATGTGCTTTTACATACACTCGTTGGTAACAATTTACAATAAGGTTCCATAGGTCAGCAATAATGCATTAATTAATTTCAGTGGTCCTGTTGTATAATGATAATAATTAAAATATGCCAGTATATGCCAGTATTTTTAAATTTAAACATGTGTAGAGCTTAATATTTGCACGCGTTCTGAGACGCGGGTTCACGCGCTTTGTATGAGCGCACACACAGATCTTCTCACTGCGGGCGCGAGTTCACGTCTTCTGGCTCTTTAATATTTAAAATGGCCAGGCTTAAATGGGTTTAGTTTAAACACAGATACAACTGTTCAGGTCTCACCTGCGCTATCAACACGTGATGAGAGCATAAATGACAGTTATTCCAGCATACATCACTCACGTTGAACAAAGAGTGACTGGTTTTTCCACATATTGTTTTTTTTCTCTGTCATCGCTCTTGTTGTAATGTATTGGGATCCAGAATTTGTATCTATCAACAGAAACATGCATTAGCCGAACTCTAACAAACCATATTACTGATGCATTGTCAGATTTAAGTTGAACCGTGGTCCTAGTGTATGCCGAACCGTGTGTGGAGAACCGTACGGTTCGATTTTTTACCGAGAACCGTTGCACCCCTAGTAGCCAGTGCATTGTATCAAAATTATTCATTTAAATTACAGTTTGACAGTCATTTTTTTATTCTGTTTATTATATTATTGATGTAATATTTTAAAGAAATGTTAATGGTTCAGTACAAGTTAAGTTCAGTCCATGGCGTTTCATATTATCAGTTACCATATAAGCTAATTTTTTATTTTTTTTGCACCATTTTATTAAACTGTAAGCCACTTAAAATGATGGAACAGGGCTTAGTCAATCAATGTTAAATACTCATTGTTTATAGTCAGAAAACTTCAATATTATTCTTGTTGACATGAGACTAGTTTGCTAGAATATTCAGTTTTCTCGTGAAATCTTAACTTTGCATGATGATATATCACTGTTAAAGCTTATAAACCTGGTAAACTGGTTTTTACCTGACACAAAAGTACTGTTACAAATCAAATACTATATATTTTTTTAAACAGGAATACATTTAGCCAAATATGAGCTTCACAGTTCAGCCTGTTTTCTTCCATTTAAAAGTCCCTCACTGTAACACTGGATTTTGCCTTTTAAAAGAACAAGAGAAAAGTCGAAAGTATTTTCCATGGTAATTGTTATTGTGCATTGAATGCTGTCAATTGTATTGAACCTGGAACATTTCTTTAACACAGCACTCAGAGACATGGCCATTGGAAACTATTGATCTAAACAAAGGATCTACATCGTTGTTCTCTGACAAATGGGTTTATTAAGATGCTCTGTGCTTGCCAGCATTTACGAGTCCATTAAACAGCATATACTCGTAATGGCATATCATATTCATCTATTTTACTGTCAAATTAAGACAAAAACTGTGCCCTTTGAAGTGAGTCCTTGATAAACAATGCAAATGTTAATTGCTGTGGCCTCATATGCTGAAAGATTTAGTTTTTCTCGGGGTAACTACTTCTGTGTGGTCACATACCAGTGAAGGTAGTGGTGGTTTGCTAAAGCAGGAAGACATTACATTGCAGTAATATAATTTTATTTAATTTTCTGTAGTGCAGAATTCAATTGTGCAGTCACACATGCATTGTATATTTTAATAGCTTTGAAGGAGGAACATCTAGACTAGGTTTCAGAGTCAGACTGACCCGTTTAATAAAATAGTTATTTTAAGTTATTTTGTCCAGCCATGCTATCCATTTTAATAGTAAATTACAGTATTTAAGGTGTTGAAGGTACTTTCTCTTTTGATGAAAAAGCAGTTCTGCAAGTATTTTAGCAGTAGGTTGAAAAGCTTGAAAAGGCACTTCACATATCCTTTAGAAAGTTTATAAAGCTTTAAACTCAAGCTGTTTTATTGGCTGTGACCTCCATAATGCAGTTTGCCAGTGCAATACTAATCAATACTGAGAGCACAAAGCAAATGGAAAAATATTATTTACAGGAACATTGTTTTTTGAAGAGTCATCACTCAGCCCAAGAGCACTAGGCAAAAATAAAATAAAAAAATGGCTTCAGAAAGTTTGCCCTTATTATGTCAGAAGAAATGGGGGAAAACCCAGTGTCACATACATCCACTTCACCCAGCCTGAAGAAATCAGACAAAGTTCTGATTCATTCATTTTAGATGAAAGATAAATATTTCTTAAAAAAAAATATATATATATATACTTTTTTTTTTTCAGTAACTTACTAAACATACTGTGGCTGCTCATGTGCATCACACCTTTGAGGTCTACTGTGCACCTGAAGGTTTTGGAGCAGGTGTTGCTTTTTGATCAAGAAATGAGTTTGGAGAGTAAAGCACTCCCTCTGCATGTGGGTGATAAGTGCATACTGCTGGAAATGAGATAGAAAGGGCCATAAATTGGATGCATATGGAGAAGGATAATGATAGATGGAAGTGTGCATGCATTAGTATTCCTCTGAATGACGTGCTCTTGAGGAATAATCCTGCACACTGTTGTGATGGTCATCTCCTAAAGGAATATTCCAAGCTAAGCTAAATACACAGCATTTGAGGCTTAATGTTGATTAATTTACACCTGTACCCCATAATTAAAACTAATAGGCTAAAGACAGCATAATCATAACTATTTTTTTTGCCATGACAATAATGCTAAAAGCCTAAAAAGACAGGAAAATGATTATTTGAAAAGCTTTACAACTCACAGATTTTAACTGAAGAATTATTGTAAGTTGTTTCATATATAATAAGCTTCACATTTTTGTTTTGACTGAAAAAATTGGTCCCGTTTACTTTTATTGTGAGTGTAAATGTTTGAAATTATTTATTTAGAAAATGAGAAAGGCAATTATTTTTTGTGGTAATCAACATCATGCCACAAATGCTATCGACTGAGCTTAACTTGTATTGAATCCAGCATCTCTTCCTTTTTGAATTCATCTAAGCAGCTCCTTTCTCTTGCAGTTCTTCTAGTGGAAATTGTATTCAGCACTTTTTTGTGTGATTTTGAGGCAAAAATAGAACATTTTAAATGGAACTAAATGGTTTTAATTACATCTCATCATTTTAAATACAAGGGAGTATTTTAATTAGAGAAGGCGTCTCGTGCTCTTCTCTTTCCAGGGGGAGTGCTCTCTGTAACACCAAAGCAATTTGTTCCCGATCTGCCTCCATTTCTCATCCCCAAAACGTTTTTCTGAGTGCAGTGAAATTAATGCAGGGAGGAAATGTTGGTGGGGTTTTAATAAGATGGGCAGAAGGCTCTGCATAGGCCCTGACAACACCACAACACATGCTTTTAAGATTACTTGAAATGTTCCAAGTACATTTTCCCCTTTCTCTTTCTTTTGCTTACAGAAATACTTTGTATCCGCTCTCTTTTTGCTCTTGCCTGAAGTTAAAACAAGTTTGAGGCTCTGTTATTAAACGTGACCAAAATGACGGGCAGTTGACAGATTTGTGAGCGAGAGAGACAGCCTTTGAGAGTGTGTCTGGCGGGGAATGGAGGAAGACCCCTTCACTTATTTCCTGTGATGTACTGTAAGATTTACAGGATTTATTGGTCTTTGATTTGAGATATAGGCTTTCATCAAATATGGATGCCATTCCTTGGCAATCTTAAATTGGATTTATGATTAAGAATGGCCAAGTTATCACCATCTGTTCTCAGAAAGTGACATTAAGACTGAAATCCTTTTACTGCTGATTGGGAAATGATGATTGCTAGGATTAATTAATTACTCTGTAATATGTAAGGGTGGAAAGTAAGATGATATGTTCCAGCTGCCAGAATTGTTCTGTAAGTGCCTTTGTGGCTCTTATTCTCCAGTTCCAGAGAAGAGATTTTAGAATGAAAAAAAAAAACTCAGTAGTATAACATAATGCATTGCTCCTAAATGGCTCCTTGAAAATTTTGGCCTGTAGTGTATGTCTAGGAACATATTCTGCTTTCATAAGGTGGCAGAATACAGTTGGTGGATTTCTTTTAGACTCCTAAATATGGTTCCGTTTACACACACAGTTCACTTATGAACAGGAGTGGTAACCGAACTGATGATTTGAAATTTTTCAATTGTATCTTGCATGTATTGCATTGTTTTATGTTGAGTTCTAGAAGATATGAGCTGTGTATCATTTGAAGATTTTAGATCCATTCACAGCTGATATGAACTTGTGCCTCTATTGCACTTGTTTATTAAATAAAGTTGTGTCAGCTATTTCCTGTAAATCTCTGCCTTTAATAATTCCTTTAATTACTGTCGCTGTGGTTACAGGTGTTATTCACCGCTATGGTTATTTGGATATATTTCGGTTATGGTTATTTAGATTAATTATATTATTTGGATAATATAGCATATTTCGATCCACTCATGTAATGGCGCTTTTCCACTGCGTGGTACGACTCGGCTCGGTACGGCTCAGTACGGCTCAGTACGGCACGGCACGGCTCGGCTCGGCTCGGTTTGCGTTTCCACTAAAAAAAGGTGCGCTCGTTCAAAACAGTTGCGTTCGATCCTTCGCTGGCTGTGCTGATTTAAATCTAGCGGTTCTTTTTTTTATTTTTATTAATGCTCAAAAATCAAGAATAGTACACATAGAGTAATACAACCATTAACATAAAAATGATAAACAATAGTAACAAAAAAGAAAGAAAAAGAACAGGAAAAAAAAGAAAAAGGGGGTTGTTAATACATTACAAACTGAAAGAATAAAATTGAGATTTACATGTCATTAAAGATAGGAAAGATGCACAGGCCTCACATGGGCGGCACTCACACTTGACCTGCGCACCCGCGACCCAATCAGAAAATTCATGAGCCTTGTCCACTCCATCAAAAACTATTAGGGCAACACTCCAGCGGCTAATGGCCTGTCATCATTGTCACTGGCTACACTAAGTCACTCATCTATAGGAAAAAAAAATCATATCTAAAGTGAAATTACAGAGTGAAATCGCTGTCTAGAGCACTTGCAATTTACAGAAATGGAAAAGAATTGGCCAGCTGGGCTTGTGCTTAATATGATACATCTGCTAATCGAGAGTGGCTTTTGTCAAAGCACATCTGAAACCTTTGAATTGTTATTCCCTAAAATCCCCAGTGGAGAGAACCGCTGACCCTAAGTGGTGACGTAAGTGGAAGAGTTAGCTTGACCTTGAAAACTCTTTTCAGTTAAACGGCCAATGGAAATGTGTCTGAATGTCAGATTTCAGCACATAAGGGCGGCAGCAGCCGTGGGTGTCAGACTGAATGAGACAGAACTACAGCTGAGTCTGTAAGTGGGAGACGGGCTAATGTGCCGGACGGAGGGTTTCAGCACGATTGAGCAGCTTGTGGTTCCCACACGACTGTGATGACCACTATAATTAATTAAGTTGCTTAAACAACTATAAACAAAACAGCATCATGTATGTATGCATAGTTTAATATAAAGGGCGGAAAGCCAATCACACAGAGTACATTTTTCATTTAAAAATATGAGATGCAGTGGGATGGGGAAAAAATCCGCCATTAAGTCTTGAGATGTTTTTTTAAAAGTTAAACTTACATTAATTTTACATGGCTTTCTAAACATGCGGCTCTTTTGTGCGAGACGTGAGTGCAACGCTGATAGATGTCCTAGAAAATGCGTGAAATATGCGTTTTGTGTGAACGGCTTGGTTTCAGTTTTGACGTAAACAAGATCTTCTCCGCATTGATGTTTTCTTTTTCCGCAATATTTTTCTTCTCCGCATTGATGTTCTCTTTTTCCGCAATATTTTTAATGAACAAAGCAGCAGCGCCGCATCTAGTGGCTTCAACTAGATAGGCTAACAAAAACATTATAATGCAACGACATTTACACCGTCATCGCATCTCGTGCAATGTGAATTTTTATTTTAAATTTTTTTTTGTGACAGCCCTAGTATATAATATATATATATATATGTTATTAGATTTGATTAATGAGTGAATAAATAAATAATAAGCAAATCAAATCATTCTTACCCTACAGATTTATATTCATATAAATGTATTATATTTTAAATATATTATTATATTTTAAAATATGTAATATGTATTGAACTATTATTTGTTCAATATAAGGCTATCTATCTATCTATCTATCTATGAAAATAATAATAATAAGTGCACAAAGTTAACAGTAAATAAATGTGCAAAATAGTAGCGTAAATGTTGCTCATTGTCTTTGTAGGCTCCATGCAGAGCTGTAAAGGTCTATAATGGTAATTTAATAACAGATTATATAACCCATGACTATGTTTAAAATGGATTAGATAAACAAATGGCAGGATGTTTGTGCAGAAGCGGTTGTTCTCAAGCCAATCAGTCTCTGTGTCTCCAAATGAGCCATCGGGTGGAAAGATGGTGCACAGTTACTGCATCATGCAGCTGCCCTGGAGACAGATCAACTTCATAATTGAATGCCCTCTCCTACAGCTCCCGCGTTGGACTCCAGGGTTGGAGGTCTGCCGCCATGCGATTGCAGTTTACTCTCTGCTTCGCCTCTCGTGTTGACAGAGATACCCAATAATGTACTGCATCTATAAGAAGGTCTTAATTAAAGGTGGTCTCCTCCCCTTACAGAGATGAGGAACTTCAATGAGGCGGAAGCGAGACGTGATTTACTCAAACCTTGACTTGGTAATCCATTTAATTTTCCCTCTCATTAAGTTTTAAATTCTGAAACACTCTGAGCCGTGTCACTTTATTTGTCAATAAAGGCTCAGAGCAGCAGAGACAGATGAAGGCCTGAGGCGGTGGGATGTTGTTTTGAACGAACGGCCTGCAGTTGGAACAATTTCGTGCTGCATATTTCAGTTTCTCTGTTTTCTGTTTACTGAAGATGATTATGCACCTTACATGTTCAAACAGAGTCAATTACTGTTTTCACTTGGCATGCTGTCATATTAATTTGAGTCTCTAAATACAGTGCTCATAATGGGGTCATATGAACCAAGCGATTTGAACTGTTCGGCGGAGAATGAGTCACCCGCTAGAATGAGAAAGAGCCTCCTCTTGTTCTCGTGTTGTTTTATTGGGGTTGAGGAGGGAGAGAGAGGGGAACTAGCTCAAAGGCATGTGGCATTCTTCCTCTTCTCCAGGCTTTGTTTGTGGTTTGGGATTTCAAAGTGTTTTATCGGCACAAGGCAAAGCGCTTGTGTGAAATTTGCTGTGCGGACTCTGAGATTGGAGGTGGAAAAGCTGCATTCTTCTTAGATGTGTGTGGCTAAAGGGCGTGAGTTTCCACCAGCTTTGACTCACAAGCAATGTATTTCTTTATTTCAAAGAAAAAGCCTATTGATTTGAATCTTAAGGGGCTTCAGTCCCGGAAAAGGGTTTTCATGTTATTTGTCTATTTAACAGCCCATTATAAGAGAAGTCTTTGAAGAGAGAAAGTTAATGTAAAGTACATGAAGGACTGTACCTATAGAAGGGGATTCACTTTCCATTTCTGTCTATTTAATTAGAAGCTCATAATGAATTCTTGAAATGTTTGTCACTCTAAATGCACAGGAATACCGAGTATATATATAGGTTATAGGGCTGGGCGATATGGGCAAAAATTCATATCTCTGTATTTTTTGGCCGATTTGCGATATACGGTATATATCTCAGTATTTTCGTTTTTGTATTTGTATTTAAAAAATCTGTATTTAATATATATAAATTTCACTTACCGCCCAATGTTGTCCAACAAAACAATACATATTAAAGGCTATGAAAACAAATAAAATGAATGTAACCATGTAAGCCTTTATATTATGTGCAAAAAGGGTTAAAATCACATTTCATTCTAACATTGTAACATTGCAACCTAAAAACAAAAATAAGGCTTTTAAAGCGGAAGTTAAATTCACTAAAATAAAAATGAAAATAAATTAGATCAAAAGCACAGAGTTGTGTTAGGCTATTTTGATTACGCCATTACAGTCACTTTACAATCAGTGCTATCATAAAAATAGACTTACTTGTAGGTTTAAAATTCTACATGCCACATTTATTGTCCAACTACAAATATTTCAGTGAAATGTATATTTTAGTCAGAATTATGGTGATCCTATTCTATTGCGCTCCATCTGTTTGGTGCGCATGCGCACAGCGGCGCTCGTTCACGGAAGTCTATGAAGTTTAGGGGAGATTTGCTAGCAGAAGGCTCGTCTACTCCTGACAGCAAAATGGAAATATTTGCATGACTTTCTAACATTTACAGATGGAGAATGTACCTGTGAAATGTAAGTTATGCATTCAGGAAGACAGCACATCTCAAACACATTAAACAGCGCGAGTAGCCTAGTGTCTGTCAGCGGCACACGCAGCCTTTCTGTCAGAGCATCTGACGGGCCGAGCTGCTTATAAGCTAGTTTATAATCTAATATGCGAAACAAAACTATAAACTATGTCGTACCAGTTTTAAAGGCCTTAATATGAAGCTTGTCACATGTTAATAACAAATTGGATTATGCACTTTCTCCGCAGCAGCTAAGCCTGTGTCCTCCGCTATATTTTCAGATGCGCTGGTATCAAACTACTGTAGGCCTATATCGATATAAACGCTATTGCCTCATATCGAATCGCTTATAAAGAAAATATCGATATATCGCACAAACTCGATATACCGCCCAGCCCTAATAGGCAATATATATATATATGTATGTATGTGTGTTTGTATGTGCGTGTGTGTGTTTGTGTATATAATATTTATTTTTTCTTAATATTTATTTAATATTTTTGTGCAAAGCAAGATACATTTTCCCCATGGTTCTTTGATTAATAGAAAGTTTAAAAGACCACCATTTATTTGAAATAGAAAACTTTACATTGCATCGTTACTTACATCTTAAAGTCCCCATGAAATCAAAATTAAAGTTTTTTGGGTGTTAGTATCAATATGTCAGTCTTAAGGTTATCTATAAGCCAGTGTGCTCCAAAACAGTGACAAAATTCGGATTTAGAAAATATAAGCATTCAAAGCTTGCAGTTCGTCACTTCCGCCAAAACGGGTCAGTGATTTTTTTGACGTCACCTTGTACTTCAGCTTCTCATCAAATCTTCTGACCAATCAAATGCTCTCTAGAATCCGAAGCGCCCG
>NW_015630348.1:3548264-3549428 GCF_001515625.1 Sinocyclocheilus rhinocerous | reverse complement strand
TGAGAGCGGTCACTTGTTCACAGTGTAGTATTTCCTGTACAGTGAATGGCACGTAGTGCACAATGTAGGCGATAGGGAACGATTCAGATAGTGTAAATATGCTTTCGATTGGGGCAAATGAGGTCTGGTTTCACGTCACGCGAACCGCGGCTGCACGCACAGTCTGATCCGGACTTGGCTCGATCGCACGGAGCGGATCATATGCGTGAGTCGGCATATATGTCACCACATAGAATAACGCTGCGTGTTTCAAGGCACTTCAGGGGACCTTTAATATTATCAGTGTATTTACTGTCACGTTTAATCAATTTGTGTCCTTGCTGAATTACAGTATAAAAAGAAAATCTTACCGACCCCCAAAATCTTTAAATGTTATGTATACTCTTGTGCGAGACGCGAGTGCAAACGGTGATAGATGTCCTACTAGAAAATGCGATAAATATGCGTTCTGTGTGAATGGCTTGGTTTCGGTTTTGACATAAACAACATCTTCCCCGCATTGATTGTTCTCTTTTTCTGCAATATTTTGAATGAACAACGTAGCAGCGCCGCATATAGTGGGTTCAACTGGATAGGCTAACAAAAGCATTAAAATGCAAAGGCACTTACATCATCGTCGCATTTCGTGCACCACTGATAAGGCTGCCTGACAAACACCTAAAATTCAAATGCAACATTTTTGCATTCGAATGTGGATTTTTATTTTAAATTCTACGAATATTCGAACTTGGAATTTTTTTTTGACAGCCCTAATTTATACCAGGGATGCACAATATTGGATTTTTGCTGATATCCAATAATTTTAAACTAATTTTGGCTGATAGCCAATGCCGTATATATAAATATATCAGTATATACTGTATAAAATTATTTAAAGGGGTCATATGATGCGATTTCTATTTTTCCTTTCTCTTTGGAGTGTTACAAGCTCTTGGTGCATAAAGAAGATCTGTAAAGTTACAAAGACTAAAGTCTCAAATCCAAAGAGATATTCTTTATAAAAGTTAAGAGTCAACCACGCCTACCTAAAATGGCTCGTTCTAACACGCCCCCACATGTCTACGTCACTGTGTGGGAAGATTTGCATAACACCGCCCAAATGTGCACGCAAAGAAAGAAGGCGTGGCTTCAGGAACAGCAGTAGTGTTGATGCAGCCATGTCAG
>NW_015630348.1:3520353-3545823 GCF_001515625.1 Sinocyclocheilus rhinocerous | reverse complement strand
TGACTCCACACACCTGTGCACACACTCACTCACACACAGCTGTTGCCCATCCTGAGGGCTATTTATACGCCTTCCCCACGCCTCTCTGGGCGGATTATTAATTGTTACTAGTTGTTGTACTGGTTGTGATAAGTGTTGTTCATGGACTGATGCAAGCCAGAAGTGGCCGTATTGCGTCAGAGTCCGTTTCGGTTTCAAGCCTGTGTCAGAGTCTTAGCTCTGTTTGTTTTCTGTTTTTACCTTTGTTTTCCCCTGCTGTTAAATAAAACCTGCACTTGGACCCAGACCCCTGTTTACACGGTGTTTTCTGTACCGCGCCGTGACAATACAGTATAATGTAGTGTATGTCCAAAATATATCTAAATAAATATTTATGGATAATGTATAATTTTTTTTTCTTTCAATTTACTCAATTTAGCTTTAATGGGTATGCCAAAAAGTTTTTTATTTTATTTTATTTTATTTGAACCCTATGTACATCAGTGTTGCAGTCTGCAGCCTTATGGCTTGGAAGAGTTTGGGATTGTATGTAAGGCAATTGTAGGAGCAGGTTCAGAGTTTGTCAAGCTGAAAGGCTTTAGATAAATGGATGTCGAGTGGACATGGAGTCGAGGTCTTAGCAGGTGACAGGTAGGAAAACCCTGCCAACCTTGTGCTCTTTGGGAGACTGATGACTGGGCACTTGAGAAAGAGCAAAAGTGCCTAAGTCGCCAGAACTTTGGGGAAAAAAATAGTGTTTGGAGTGCACTACTTCTCCGATCTCTGATCACATGCTTTAGATTTATAAGGACTACTGAAATCAGAGGCCTGAATGAGATGGTTTCTCCTCTGGCTTTTGTCTGATGTTTGATCACATCATCTTCATTATTTAGGGCAGTTCTACTGAAGATGATATGTACAAGTTTTTTTTCCTTTGGTCTCCTTTGAGGTGTCATCAAGGCATCATGTTTTTTTTTTCTTACCTCACTCTTGCAGGAATCTGAATAAATGAGTCGGTATCTCAGATCCAATATTAGATGCTGTATGTCAACAACTACAGAGAGACTCTTTTCCTCCACTATTACTTTGTAGGTTTGCGTCTTAAAATCAATACCTAGATTGAATTAGCTTTCTTGTTTTTTAAACTTTTGAATGGTATTGGTCAAAGTGAATCCCATCCAGCTCTAAATATCATTAATCAAGGAATAGTTCACCCAGCAAAGTTATCTCATTTTGTTCCAAACTTGTACGTTTATTTATTTATTGATTGGAAATTCTGTCACTTCAATAGGATAATTTTGGAGGCTGCTTTTCAATAGGCCTGTCAAGATCATTTATATTATATTGTCAGCCCTACTGACCTCCAGTTCCACATGTAATACTGTCATTTCAGGGACATCAGGGTAAATACTTACAATGGAGTGGATTGGGAGCAGGATTTTATTTTTATTTTTTTTGTGGACAAAGACATCTTCCTGATATCTGGAGTGGAGTGTCATGACATCTGTGACACTGGATGTGATGAGGCAGAGCTCACTGTAGATTTCGCGGAGAGGAGGTGTGATATAAGTTGCATGTGTTTTGTTTGCAGTTGTGCCTATGCTCACATAAGTGGGAATAGACTTACAGGAGAGAGACATTCTTTGTGTTTGTTCGAAAAACATCGAAAAGCTTGTTTGCACAGTGTTCTCGGTTACAAGGAAAATATTAAATTCAATTCACAGTACAAGGCTACAGCAAAAAGAGGATTTCAATAGAGCAAGAGCATTGTACCAATGCAATGCAGAATGCAATAACATATTGAGACGTAATGGAGACGTATACAAATAGGCTTGTAAAATATAACTCATTAGTAATAAATGAGTGGAGCCATTCTGTAGTACTAAATGACACAGACATATTTTAGAAGTGCAGTTTGTTTTTGAAGAGCAGTGTAGTTTTAAGCTCCAAAAGCTTTTTAAGTTGATGCTGAAGTCTCTTTAGTCTGTTGAATGGTGGGATGTAGCCATGACAACTAAGATTCTGATTAATTTTTCTCCTAATTTATTCTACCATAATAAATGGATATGTGTGTGATTGCAAACAGATCTTTTTTTAAAGCCATGACAAAGAATCAACTAGTTTTCATTAATATCCACTGTGGGAAATTGTCTTGGTTTCACCATGGAAACTGCTGAAGAACACTGTAATCATATGCTTTAGTGTATATGATGTTTGATTTATGAATGTTAGTGACCTTTTCCTCCATAACTCATCTCACTAATGCGTCAGAGCTAAAAGCCTGACTCATAGTGACTCCCAAACCTAACATGACATTCTGCCTTGTGATGTTTTTTAACAGGACTCAACAAATCTCTGAGAGTTTGATTGAATTAGTTTTTTTTGATTGATTGATTTTTCCCCCCCTTGTTTGAGGTGTCTTCAATATGTCTCGCCTTCATTTCACTCTTCCAGGATCGTTTGCAGGAAACTGTGCCATTTGTGTGCTATGCGCATACCTTTGACTTGCTCCTGTACCTTAAAAAGAGTTTGAACCATATTAAAGAACTGACATTATAAAATTAGGCTCAAACTGGTTAGTTTCTCTTATTATATTTATTATTTCATAATATTTACAATTATATTCGCATAGTCAAGCTGTAACCTTTTTTTTTAAATGGATAAAATATTGTTCTTGGCTCGAAACACAAAAATATTGGCTGTAAATAATGTGGCATAGTGCTGTAATACTTGCTAGTTAAGAGCATTATTAGCCATTTTTGCGCTGACCTTCAACCCTGAAACATTTTGAATGTAGCAAGGTTGGCACAAAACATTTTTGTAAAAGAAATGTCATGGATTACAATTATTTTTGTTAAATTAAAATTGTTTCCTTTCAAGGCACACAAAACTGAGTCATGCTACTAGAATTTCTTATAGTTACCAATATAGTTAGCCATTCCAGTTATAGTAAGTGTTTGAATTCCAAACATACTGTGACAGGGCATAAATTTGTTGCACTTAAGGGTTGGTAACAACGTATGATTTAGCTGTAAATAAATATTTAGTATTGAACTTAATAGTTTAAGAATCAATAAGCACATTCCCCTATGGTGATCCCATATTTATACAGCATTTACAGCCCTGTTATTATTTTGCCTGAGGTGGAAAAATATGATTTCTTGAAAGTTCAGGCAAGAGATTTTCGGAAAAAAATGAAACTATTTTTCAGCAGTATTGAATAAGGCATAATGCACAGTCATCCAGTCAGTATTGCAATATAAACCCAACAGGGTGATCTGCAAAGCAGAGGAGTCTTGTGATTTGATTTCAGAATGTAGTGATTGACTATTCAGAATCGAAGAAAAAGTAGCCTATTCGAGAGATAATAAGCATAAGTATAGACCCTCTGTTCGTCTCCTATTACTTTTAAAGTATTACATGTGTTTATATTATTGAAATACTTTTATTTTCCCTTTTACTTGCTGGTACATGTGAGTTTAAGTAAGGAATTCAGTTTTGCTGTTTTAAGACATCAGCTCATCATGAGAGAAGCTGGGCCATGTGTGCTGTCATATGGTCCAAAGCCTCCAGATGGATGAGGACAGACCAAACATACCCCTTTAACTTCCTTTCTAGCAAAAAACACTATCTAAACATAGATGATTTATGGCTTCTTAAACGCAGTTCTCCAGGCTTTGATTTCCACTCAGTTTTTAATCTGAGATCATATTATAGTATAAAATACTGTACATACTTGCTAAACAAGATGTAATATATAATGCAATAACTTTAATTATACAAGACCTTGACTTGATTTTTATCGGAGAGCATTTCAGTTCATATGGAAGCTATCTGAGCATAATTCAGCTGACACTTAAGATGCCCTTTTTATAGTTTACCCATACCTTATACTGTTTGGGTTATGTTTGCGTTTAATTATTTATCAAAGGATTTGGCCATGGCCTCCCTCCTAGAGTCTCCCCTTTTAACAAACATATCAGTTTCCCACATGTGTTGGTATGGTTTGTTGTTTATCTCCCAAAAGGCATTATTGACTAGTCCGAGATCAATATCACCCAGAATATGAGCATGATGTATTCCCATCGACCTGAAAGAAAGAACAATCATTTTATTTGAACCCTATGTACATCAGTGTTGCAGTCTGCAGCCTTATGGCTTGGAAGAGTTTGGGATTGTATGTAAGGCAATTGTAGGAGCAGGTTCAGAGTTTGTCAAGCTGAAAGGCTTTAGATAAATGGATGTCGAGTGGACATGGAGTCGAGGTCTTAGCAGGTGACAGGTAGGAAAACCCTGCCAACCTTGTGCTCTTTGGGAGACTGATGACTGGGCACTTGAGAAAGAGCAAAAGTGCCTAAGTCGCCAGAACTTTGGGGAAAAAAATAGTGTTTGGAGTGCACTACTTCTCCGATCTCTGATCACATGCTTTAGATTTATAAGGACTACTGAAATCAGAGGCCTGAATGAGATGGTTTCTCCTCTGGCTTTTGTCTGATGTTTGATCACATCATCTTCATTATTTAGGGCAGTTCTACTGAAGATGATATGTACAAGTTTTTTTTCCTTTGGTCTCCTTTGAGGTGTCATCAAGGCATCATGTTTTTTTTTTCTTACCTCACTCTTGCAGGAATCTGAATAAATGAGTCGGTATCTCAGATCCAATATTAGATGCTGTATGTCAACAACTACAGAGAGACTCTTTTCCTCCACTATTACTTTGTAGGTTTGCGTCTTAAAATCAATACCTAGATTGAATTAGCTTTCTTGTTTTTTAAACTTTTGAATGGTATTGGTCAAAGTGAATCCCATCCAGCTCTAAATATCATTAATCAAGGAATAGTTCACCCAGCAAAGTTATCTCATTTTGTTCCAAACTTGTACGTTTATTTATTTATTGATTGGAAATTCTGTCACTTCAATAGGATAATTTTGGAGGCTGCTTTTCAATAGGCCTGTCAAGATCATTTATATTATATTGTCAGCCCTACTGACCTCCAGTTCCACATGTAATACTGTCATTTCAGGGACATCAGGGTAAATACTTACAATGGAGTGGATTGGGAGCAGGATTTTATTTTTATTTTTTTTGTGGACAAAGACATCTTCCTGATATCTGGAGTGGAGTGTCATGACATCTGTGACACTGGATGTGATGAGGCAGAGCTCACTGTAGATTTCGCGGAGAGGAGGTGTGATATAAGTTGCATGTGTTTTGTTTGCAGTTGTGCCTATGCTCACATAAGTGGGAATAGACTTACAGGAGAGAGACATTCTTTGTGTTTGTTCGAAAAACATCGAAAAGCTTGTTTGCACAGTGTTCTCGGTTACAAGGAAAATATTAAATTCAATTCACAGTACAAGGCTACAGCAAAAAGAGGATTTCAATAGAGCAAGAGCATTGTACCAATGCAATGCAGAATGCAATAACATATTGAGACGTAATGGAGACGTATACAAATAGGCTTGTAAAATATAACTCATTAGTAATAAATGAGTGGAGCCATTCTGTAGTACTAAATGACACAGACATATTTTAGAAGTGCAGTTTGTTTTTGAAGAGCAGTGTAGTTTTAAGCTCCAAAAGCTTTTTAAGTTGATGCTGAAGTCTCTTTAGTCTGTTGAATGGTGGGATGTAGCCATGACAACTAAGATTCTGATTAATTTTTCTCCTAATTTATTCTACCATAATAAATGGATATGTGTGTGATTGCAAACAGATCTTTTTTTAAAGCCATGACAAAGAATCAACTAGTTTTCATTAATATCCACTGTGGGAAATTGTCTTGGTTTCACCATGGAAACTGCTGAAGAACACTGTAATCATATGCTTTAGTGTATATGATGTTTGATTTATGAATGTTAGTGACCTTTTCCTCCATAACTCATCTCACTAATGCGTCAGAGCTAAAAGCCTGACTCATAGTGACTCCCAAACCTAACATGACATTCTGCCTTGTGATGTTTTTTAACAGGACTCAACAAATCTCTGAGAGTTTGATTGAATTAGTTTTTTTTGATTGATTGATTTTTCCCCCCCTTGTTTGAGGTGTCTTCAATATGTCTCGCCTTCATTTCACTCTTCCAGGATCGTTTGCAGGAAACTGTGCCATTTGTGTGCTATGCGCATACCTTTGACTTGCTCCTGTACCTTAAAAAGAGTTTGAACCATATTAAAGAACTGACATTATAAAATTAGGCTCAAACTGGTTAGTTTCTCTTATTATATTTATTATTTCATAATATTTACAATTATATTCGCATAGTCAAGCTGTAACCTTTTTTTTTAAATGGATAAAATATTGTTCTTGGCTCGAAACACAAAAATATTGGCTGTAAATAATGTGGCATAGTGCTGTAATACTTGCTAGTTAAGAGCATTATTAGCCATTTTTGCGCTGACCTTCAACCCTGAAACATTTTGAATGTAGCAAGGTTGGCACAAAACATTTTTGTAAAAGAAATGTCATGGATTACAATTATTTTTGTTAAATTAAAATTGTTTCCTTTCAAGGCACACAAAACTGAGTCATGCTACTAGAATTTCTTATAGTTACCAATATAGTTAGCCATTCCAGTTATAGTAAGTGTTTGAATTCCAAACATACTGTGACAGGGCATAAATTTGTTGCACTTAAGGGTTGGTAACAACGTATGATTTAGCTGTAAATAAATATTTAGTATTGAACTTAATAGTTTAAGAATCAATAAGCACATTCCCCTATGGTGATCCCATATTTATACAGCATTTACAGCCCTGTTATTATTTTGCCTGAGGTGGAAAAATATGATTTCTTGAAAGTTCAGGCAAGAGATTTTCAGAAAAAACAGTTTCTTGAAAATGATTTTTCAGCAATATTGAATAAGATGGTATGCACAGTCATCCAGTCAGTATTTCAATATAAACCCAACAGGGTGGTCTGCAAAGCGGACGAGTCTGGTGATTTAATATCAGAATGCAGCGATTGACCCGTCAGAATCAAGTATTCGAGAGATAATAAGAATAATAAGCATAAGTATAGACCCTCTGTTCGTCTCCTATTACTTTTAAAGTATTACATGTGTTTATATTATTGAAATACTTTTATTTTCCCTTTTACTTGCTGGTACATGTGAGTTTAAGTAAGGAATTCAGTTTTGCTGTTTTAAGACATCAGCTCATCATGAGAGAAGCTGGGCCATGTGTGCTGTCATATGGTCCAAAGCCTCCAGATGGATGAGGACAGACCAAACATACCCCTTTAACTTCCTTTCTAGCAAAAAACACTATCTAAACATAGATGATTTATGGCTTCTTAAACGCAGTTCTCCAGGCTTTGATTTCCACTCAGTTTTTAATCTGAGATCATATTATAGTATAAAATACTGTACATACTTGCTAAACAAGATGTAATATATAATGCAATAACTTTAATTATACAAGACCTTGACTTGATTTTTATCGGAGAGCATTTCAGTTCATATGGAAGCTATCTGAGCATAATTCAGCTGACACTTAAGATGCCCTTTTTATAGTTTACCCATACCTTATACTGTTTGGGTTATGTTTGCGTTTAATTATTTATCAAAGGATTTGGCCATGGCCTCCCTCCTAGAGTCTCCCCTTTTAACAAACATATCAGTTTCCCACATGTGTTGGTATGGTTTGTTGTTTATCTCCCAAAAGGCATTATTGACTAGTCCGAGATCAATATCACCCAGAATATGAGCATGATGTATTCCCATCGACCTGAAAGAAAGAACAATCTCACAGAGTCGACCAAAACTCCATTAGGGAAAAAGAAAGTGTGATTACAGGCCTGATAATGGGGCTGTATACACATTGAAGTGCATCACTCTCCCCATATCTATTGGTGGCATGAGTTTGGATGTGGAAAGTAGCGGCCATCAGCCTCACTGTTTCATCAAGACCATCACAGATCAAATCCACAGAGGGACTGAGACCAATAAAAGCTGTTTTTTTCCTGCTGGAACGCTGCTGATGGGCTCTTTCTGCGGTGAGACGTGAGGAAATGTACAGCTCTGAGATGTGCCTCTACTTAATGGGGGGAACTTGGAAGCACTTGCAGTTATGCTATAACATTTTTTTAACTCGGAATATACAGTCAGCGCATGGCAGAAATATGCAAATGAAGTAACTGTGCACCATTCCTTGAATATTCAAATTAAGTTTGACGCATATGAAATTGCAAAAGGATCTTTAGTGCATACTGTTTTAAGACATGCTAATTTTATTGTAGAACGACGACAATTAAATAATGTCGTTTGCGTCATTGGTGTCACCAAGGCGCTTTTTAATGCTGTTGAAATCGTATTAAACACCCATGCTTGTGGTAACCAGATTCCCAGATGTAACATCTTAAGTTTTAATAACATGAAGCAGCATCATAATTATACTATAAAGCCCATAAACATTCACAATTGAGTTTCATAGCTTTCAGATGGGGGAAATCAACGTGACCGAACTGATTATTGTCCTCTGCTATGCTCCGTTTGGTGTTGATGATGGAGATGATGGCCTATCGTACCATTATCCTCTCCAATATAGTTATGGAGACATCCGAGCTTGTAAAGGTTGAGCAAATCTGGGATGATAAAGCTAGTCCTCTAATCTTTCATATAATCTTTCATTACCCAGCTCCGCTGAGCTTTTCATGTTTTTCTCTTTGTGTGTGCAGTGTAGCGTAGCCGCCTGGGTACACTGGAGCTCGGTGTAAATCTGTATCCTGCCAAGCTGGTTCCAAACTGAGGAAAAAGTGTGCATAAGTCAAGGGGGTTCACACCTCGGGCTCGTCTACTTACTTAACCCCCTCTGGTGAGGCTCCATTTCTGCGTGCAAAACATGAATTAATCACTTTCTGCATTGTGTGTGTGCAGTGGAGGAGGTCATGAAGACATTGCCTTGAAGAAGCCTTTTAAAGACTAAAGGGAGGTGGATAGGTCATTCTCTTTTAGCTTATGTGAGATGGGTAATGATGGCTTTATAGCTTTGTGAAACTTTTAGCATTAAAACATATGTGAGAGTAATGACGTAGAGTAATGTGGGTGTATATAAATGAAGCAGTACTGAATGTATATACTTTTGTTTTGTTCAAATCTTGGACCACTGGTGCAAACACAAATTAATGTGGGTTGTTGTGCAGCAGTACTGAGGTGGCTAGCTTGACTGCAGAGGTCTCATGGTGCTAAATATGCACATATTTTATTTTCTCTGGAAACTGATAACAAAGAAATAACATGCCTCCTGAAAATGAACTTGGAATGGAGGAAGCAGCCAGACCGAGAGGGAATTCTCCACCATTATTTTCAGAGACCTTAGGCATAAGACTGATTCAGAAAAACACTTTTGGCGCATAAATAGCTTAGACTTTTTGCTAAATGTCATTCTCTCCAAGTTTATAATGTAAAATGCTGCATTATGACACATTAACAATACCTTTGTAATCAAAAACAGTACAGGACCTCTGCGCCATGCTATCCTAATCTATTCTCTCTGCCCAGAATGCTCTCGTTTCCACCATGTTTCAATTCATTAGCTGCTTAAGCTTTTGATGAATTGATTCCAGTATGCCGATGGCTAGTTGAAATAAAGCGAACAACGAGACTGTGAAGTGAATGGGAAGGCTAAGGTTTGTTGTAATGGGTAAGATGGCCATTGAATGTATCAGCACTTTGAAAATTCCCCTCTGTTAGGAGCAGCCTCCTCTGACAAAGACAGGAAATGAGTGTCTAAGAGGTTGTGCGGTGATTAAGTGTGGATCGTGGAGAGCTGCCTCGCTCTGCTGAGAGGCAGATGGTAACCTTGGGGACGCTGACGTGGCTTTGTGTAAGTGAGAGTGGCAGGAGGCACTTCTCGAGCTGCACTGCCTGTTCCACCAACCTACCACTCTCTTCCTCTCCGTTATTTTTCTGTTTCTGTATGTCTCTTTCACTGGCATAAATGCACACTCTAGCCTATCTGTGTTTCTCTCAGCGACTGGCTGATGGGAGAGCACATTACGTGTTCTTACTGGGTGCTTCTTTAATTACATTACCCTCTGCTAGGGTCTATATACTCTATTATCTGCAAATAGACTGACATCCATTAGATCCATTCAGGGCAAAGTCGTACATCACCTATAAGTAACAACCATTGCTTATTTTTTCTTTAGCATTCAAGGTGTAAAGTATAAGCATGGCTTCCTATAAAACCTGGTTTGTGACAATCTCCACTATAAATAAAGCTGATGTGATTTGACCCACCATCAAAAAGCATTTCATGCTCCTGAAGCCATGTTGAAGTTTATCTGAATGAACGCTCCCAATTCCTAGCGACAAAATGGTTCATTATCAGGGCGCAAAGGGAATGACAGAGGAGCTAACACGGTGAATGATGGATTATCTTGTGTGGTAAATGCACTTCAGCATGGTGTCCTACTTAAAGTGACAAGCACTCTGTTTGTGTGGTTCGTGACTAAATGCTGTTGGTCCTTTGCGGCAGAGTTTGGCGGAGAGTGTTTTTCACCGTATTTATTCGCTTTCTGTCATACTGTCTCCATCTCTTCCACCTTCTCCAAGTTTCACTTCCAGGCCACCTGAGAATTCTTGTTGGTGAGAATGTGCAGATGGGCTTTAAAACGCTCTTGATTCAGCCGGCTGAATGCTCACGGATGGAGCGGAGGCGAACAGGACACTTTGGAGTCCTTAAGTTATCTTCCCTCAAGAATTTTGTGTTTTATCTTTAAAGGGATGCATTGCTCAAAAATAATACAAAAATGGTGTAATTACTCACCCTCATGTAGTTCCAAACTTGTATGCCTTCATTTCCTCTGTGAAACACAAAAGAAGATATTTTAAAGAATGGGGTCCAAGGTTGTTTTGGGGATAAGTAGCAGTCCAATGTTGTTTTCGGTGAACTATCTCTTAAATTGTGCGAAATTATTTTCTTTCTAAGTTATATTTATGGGCTTTTATGCCTTTAATGGACAGGAAAGTAGAGAGCAGACAGGAAAACATTGGGTGAAGAGAGGGGAGCGGGATCGGCAAAGGACCGCAAGACAGGAATCAAACTTGGGTCACCGCGAGCACATTTGCACTATGTGTCGGCACACTAAGCACAAGGCTATTGGTGCCGACAAATTATGTGATATTCTTGAATTACGATGACTTAAGGACTCAAAAGTGTCCCGTTCATCTCCATTGTCTTTGCTTTTATCCAGTTGAAATGAGTGTTTTGAAACATTTTTAAACATCTATATTGTTTTGAATGCCATTGAATTTTGTTTTATGGCAAAAAAAAGAGAAAATAAAACACAGACTTTATTCAAAATATCTTCTTTTGTATTCCACAGAAGAAATAAAGTGATTCAGTTTTGCAACAACATGAGAATGCTTAACTGATTTTTTTTGGTGAACTATCCCTTTAAGAGATGCAGTCTCAGATTTACCACAGTGCAAATCACACTAAAGAGGACAGATTCAATTGTATATTAGAGAATGTGCAAGAAATCTAACAGTATTGTAAAACAGACATAAATGCATAGATTTTTTTTTCTCTTTTAGATGTTAAAATTAATGGCTTCTTGTTACTTGTCAGTTTGAAGAGAGGAAAAGCTCAGGAACTCTGCTTCTTGCTCTCATTTGGTCTGTGTTTTTAAAGCCCCTACACATATCGGTTCATTCACACACAGCTAAGTGACACCACAGCCTTGTGCATATGACATTGGACAGGGACATTGGGAAATAGAGAAAGACTTTTACTCTCAGCAGAAACTATAATGTAAATTATGAATGCCTGCTACAGCTCTAAAATATCTGGTCTCATTGCCTTGGCTAGTTACTACCAGCCAGCTGCACATTAAACTTGTATGGCTCTGTTTTGAACTTCAGAATTTTTTTGCCCTCCTTTGTACTTTGACTGGTGGGTGTGTGACACATCTTCACATAGGCCTTTCGTAGCTGAAACTCTGTCACTTGTCCACCATCGAAATAGGATTTGTGCCCATCGACACCCGTAAAGGTCAGGCGGCGAGTAGACTTTAGAGATTAAAGAGGAACTCGGCGCAGGTGGCAGACCTCGGGCCCAGCCTGGAGCTGTTTGTGGCTCGAAAGCACGTCCAGGAAGTAATGAAATCTCGGCTTGGCCAGCGACGCTCATTGGCATTCACACTCCGTCTGCCTTGCTTTCCCGCCATCGGCCATGTGTGAGCTCGGCTGGCTGTTGGGATTGTGCGGACAAAGCATGCTGTCCCGATAAGGGAGCCTCCGCTGGTTAGCCATTAGCCAGATTAGCAGAACTAGGAGGCCTGGGCAGCAGCATCATGTCAAGCTCAGAAGCCGGAGAGCTTGGTGTCCCGGGCTGAGCTTCATTTGTGGGTCCTCGCCTTGGCATGCGGCCCAGATCCAAGGGTTTCAAGGGGAAGCAATGAGCAGCTGTTTGATTTTCTGTTTGCTTCAGTCTCTTATCACATCTTCTCTCTGGCAACAGGGTGACGATATGATCCTCTTCTTCCTGTAGGTCCCAGGATACGCAAATTGCCAGGTCTTCTCCTCCTCTCCATACCGCTCCGCTGGCTGCTCCTATAGCTTCTGGAGAACGCCTCCTCTCCACGCTGCCTCGGACACCAGGAACCTGCCGCCACGTCAATCACGTCCTCACAGCTGGGTAATTAATTTCAAGTGCAAATTGTAGCCTTCTTCACTTGAGAGAGGGTGAGAATAGACCAGAGTTTTTCCCCTCTTTAGTCTGTTTATACACAGTCCTGAGGCTTTCCAGACTGAGCTTGTTCCTCCAGACCAGTTTGCCAATGAGGCTCTGCTTAAATCTCCAGGGTGGTGATCAGAGGTTTTTGTGTTTTTGTTTGTGCATCTTTCAAAGCCAAGCGACTGTAAGGAATATCAGTCATTTTAGAGTTGTCTGCTTGGCTACAAGTCACCTGTGAATTTTCAAAGGACACTCTTTATGAGAAGAGACCTTTGTGACTAAGCCAATAGCCTTTGGTGTCTTTCAAGAATACTTTACCAAGCCCACTATGCGGAATCTCATGAGACTGGCTTTGTCAACACAAGACTTTGTGGCTTCATGGAGTTTACCTCTTTCTTTTTTCATTTTTTGCAGACTTGTTGTTTACCTTTTTCAGTCTATGTCGAACATATTAGTGTTGGGAAATTTTACTTTGGAAAGCGTAATTGCGCTCCTATTAAAAAAAATGGCAATTACATATTACATCATAATTTAAAAAAAAAGATAGTGGCATGTTTTTTGTGTTCTTTGTTTCTCTCTGTCAACTGGCTGATGCTCTCAGCGAGTTGAACTGGGCATTTTTCAAGTGTTTGTCTGCCTCACATAGTTTGCATGCAATGACTAGACTTCTGTATTGACATTATGTGCTGTGTGCAGTAAAAAATGTAATTAGGAATGCCTTTTACATTCCAATTTAGTTCCTGAATGTGAATTTAATTGAATTGAATTGAGCAAACAGGATGCAGAATTGAAATTTCAAAATCTATCTATCTAACTATCTATCTATCTATCTATCTATCTATCTATATATCTATCTACACAATTCAAATATCTACTATTCAGATTCCAATTCAACTTCCTGCTGAAACTCTGGAGCAAACAGCTTTGTTTATAATAATTGTTTGGTTGGAATAGTTTGGTCACATTAAGTTGCTTTACTCGCTTGTAGCATAAACATACTGCAGACATCTACTGTATGTGGGAGAGTTAGAGCTTTCAAACGAAAACCCAGATATTATGGTGTAACATGTCATTTAAAAAGCTACGAGTAAAACAGTTACTTCGTGTTTCTCAATTTTTAATTGCATATGTTGATTCCTGTGTTGTACATTACATAAAAAGAAAGTTTTTATCACCAGTGGAGAACATAATGGTTAAAAGTGTGCATAATTGCTTATGTAGAGATTGCAGGAACATCCCACCCACATGATTAACTGGCTTGCATAGACACACACATAGACACAAGCACGCACTTACGCACAGGCTTTTTGTGGTAGACAGAATACCCACATTTCCTCTGTGAGCCCACATTTAGGTGAGCTGACCTTGCATGAGCTGCGTCAATCACTCTCTATCTGCCGATAAATCCTCCCTTATCATGGGCTTAAACTGACGGAGCTCGCACACATCTGCACTGCAGGAGACTGTGAGGCTGTACGATCCAGGAACAGAGTCAGATTGACTGAAGCTACTGGAATGATGGGATGGTTTGCTTGTGAATGGCGTATGCTTAAAGTGGGTTCGGGTTCAGGGCGATTACACAGGATGGGGGCTGAATGGTATATTAGGCATGTTCAGGGCAGCTGTGTGGGTAGTTTGAAGCCCGGATTCACTTTTGTGTAAGATGGAAAATGTAGAATTGTTCTGTGCACATTGCATCCAGCACAGATTTTGTTGGGTGCATTTGCTTCATTACCTGATTTGCATAATTACTTTAGTGGAACAGGCGCTAAGACAATACATGTAGAGCGTGCAAATAAGCGGTGCTATCAGTGGGCATGATTTACTGTTAGTAAATCTGTATATTTTTAGGAGAAGGTGGTGTTTTGTTATAGCTGTTGAGACAGCTCTGTCTCTGGAGGTAGAGCTGTGTGGTTTGAGTCTTATTGTCCTCCAAGACATTTGAGGGAACAGCTCTGCCTCGAGTCTGCAGTGCACTCAGTGGAACTGTAGATCACACTGTTGGCTGAATGTGTGCTCTGTTTCTCTTTCCCTCTTGCTGTCTTTCTCTCTGTCACTCTCAGTTATTTGAAATAGCATTGGAAACCCCTGTTGTTAGAGAATAAAGTTGTTGCACATTATTATGCTTTTTAGGCATGCATGATATATCAGTACCATTATTAGAGTTTTTTTTATTATTATTTATCTGTGTTGGGCGATATTAGATATTTAATTGTGCATGATAATTTCCCCTGTTTTTACATTTAGATTATCTTTGCTGTCATCTAATACTCTGTTAAAGTATTTAAACACATTGATAATACACATTAACATGTAATCTTTAGGAAATCTCTAAATTAATACCCTTTGTAATGCTGCACATTATAGTAATCTGATGCCTAAATTAAATTGATTTTAGTTTTTAGTTTTTTATTTTATAATCTGTTTATGCAAGATATCAGTCATTTATTAGTTATCAGCCAAAACTTATTGTTATCGGCCAGAATTTTTATGTCAGTAATTTGCAGTATCAGTTTTTGCTGTATATATCAGCTTATTCGTCTGTCTATTTCAACATTATAGTAATATATAGTAATATAAATGATGTACATGTCTATATTTATATTCATATAATTCATATTATAAATAAATATATTTAATATATAAACATACAATTTTTCTGAAATATATACATGCATGTGTGTGTATTTTATATATACATAATAAATATACACAGCACACATACATATATTACGTAAACAAAATCTTTTATTTTGGATGCGATTAATCGCGATTAATCGTTTGACAGCACTAATCATGATTTAATGATCATGATAAGAATATTGATCTTAGAGTGAATTAGTGCTGAAATTATATTGTTGTTATATAATATCTAGAGACCAGAATGAAGGTTGATATAATGCTGATATAGACATAAAAATGTGCAATAAATGAAATTAAAATAAGAAATCTCTCATTTACTCACCCTCATGTTGTTCCAAACCTGTATCTATATAAATTACATCTTCTTTTATGTTGCACTGAAGAATTTTCTTGTGTGTTTATCCTCTTAAAATGGCCAAATATCGACCAGTTAATTGTCCCAATGAATAATGATGATGAGCCGATTATGAGTATGAATCTCTATTTTTTGTAAGTCATTTATTCTTTGTATGATTGTCAAAACAAATATGCGTTTCCTATAGTGAAGCTGAGCTAATGTGGCGTCAGTGCTGCCCGTATGCTGCCCTTCCACACACTATACGCGGCTGTGTGTGCGTGTCTCTGACGTAGAGAGACATAAGGTGGCAGCCTGCAGACCTGGAGATGCTCAAATTTTTCCCTACCTGTGTCAGCATGGGGTTCAAGATACTTTGCTCAATCTGACACTGATAAGCTTTTATCTTGCGTGTGGGAGGAAGATTTGTTTATTTGTATACAGTATGATGAATAGTGGGTGTTTCTGTTGACACATACGGGGTTCACATGAGTTGGTTCATTGGCATTCTGTTAAGGTATATTTGTACTGCTATCTGTAGATCTCTAAAGTGGGCACCCACTAAGCAATTTGTCAGAGAATACGCTGCAGCAAGTGTGTCTGTGTATGTCAGGGTGAAATCAAGCAAAAGTCAAGCTGGATGCGCTTGTGTGCAATTAAATGCATGTCAGTGGGCAGGCATTCAGATTAGATTAACAGAACATGACATTTTCTTGGTTGAAGACAGATGCTTGCTCTATTTCTTGCCCGACATTTGCCTCCTTTTTTTGATGGCAGATTTACACAAATTCATTTGCATTTTTTCCTCCTGACATCCAAATTGTGCATTCACATAGTAAAAAAAAAATTGGAGTTAATCTTTACTGGTCAAATATGATTTGATCAGAGTGATGGTATGATTCCTGATCAGTATGCAGCCTAATTATAACGTAATGACAAGGAGACTCGCCTTCATGTCTGTCAAGCGCTTGAGTGTTTGAACATAATTTCATGCATCCATAACTAGGTCTCTTTACTCAATTTTCCACTCTGGCAATCCTGATGATTCTACAGCTGATGCAAACCTAATTTAGTTTTCAAAGAAAGTCTTTGACCATGTAGCAACAAGTTAGAAAGGTGTTACAGCATGGGAAAACAGGCCTTACGATTGCACAAATGGAGCTACTTTATTGACCGCTGCTGTGGTGCTGTGAGAGATTTAACTTGCAAAAGAAAACGAATCTTTACTGTGTCACATTAATTAGCTGGCATGTCTCTTTAGATCGTTATAATCCACAGCTAAACCTGCAGAACTGCAGCATAACCAAAGCACTGTGACAACAACTGACTCGAGTCATTCAGAGCTGGCCATGGGTCATAGTAATCAAATGGGTTTACAGTTTTAAACAACACTATAATTTCTAGACAATTGCATTTGTATTGCACTTCTATTTGTGAACAGCTGTAACTAGCACTGCCAAAGCACATATAGACTGAAAACAAATTTGGTGTAAGAGTTACTTTGAAACAGTTTTCAATAAGAATTTGCTCAATTTCACAAGTAATTACAATTTTAAGTTGCAAGACTAAAATAGAAAATATAGAATAGGTTTTTTTTTTTTTTTTGAAAATGTACACCCATAATATTTGTTTTATTTACAACTTTGGGAAATCATTTTTACAGTGTACTATATGAATAAATATTATATACATATTCTGTATGTATACAGTACTGTGCAAAATTTTAGGCTTGGTTGGAAATCTATTTGATATTTCCTATTGACATTTCTTACTGACATACTAAGCAAAATGTATAATCTTAAAATCATTGTAAAGCATTGCACATGCACACCTTGCACAATATTTGTGTTTATTTACAGAGAACTCTGCAATAATTTGTTCTGATGGTCATTCATAACATTCTGTTGTCAAAAATGTTTGAATAATGACTCATTTTTATCATATCTGTATTTACTGTATATTTTGCCATTGTCCTTGCTGGTCATTATTGCAAAAGTAATCCCTTCAGGATGATGTTAAATTCCTCTGCAACCGTTTATTTTGCACATATATTTACGTAAATATAAATTATTATTATTATTTTAAGAATTAACATCTGCCTTATGTTGGGTCATTTGAAAGCAAGAGATGCACTATATATTATAAAGTAGAAACTGTTCTTACATATGTTTTCCAAGTCTTTTTAAAGAGATTTTTGTATCACGCTGGGCTTTTCAGTGGTAGGTCACAGCCAAGAGTTGTAGAGTGTCAGACTAAACATCTGAGCCTCAGGCTAATTCATCCCACTCAGGAAGAGAAAGCGCAGCCACTACTGCTTCAAGAGAAGCCACAACCAAACCCTTAATTATGATAGAATTAATCCTCTCCACAAAATGCTGAGGCTGGGTGCAGACCAAGCCTTATTTTGGCTTAGCTCACATCCCCACCAGGGGTTAGGAGCTATTAAATGTGTCCTTTCCATGTGAGGCCATTTTTTTCTCTTCCTTTTTGGCTGAGCACCTTATCTTTTCATTAACTTGTTCCTAAGCATCCTTGTATTTCTTTCGTGAGTCTGAAGTATCAGTGTGCTCTCATATGAATCAATCAATGTAATTATTCGCTTGATTGAACCCCTTAATTATTTTTTGCTGATATGTTTCTGGAACAGCTGAATATTCAGAGGAGACTCTTGAGTGAGGTTGAGTATTTTAAGAGCCGTCACATATTTACGAGTTGAAAAATACAGTCGGGATAGTTGTTGACGTATTAAATGACCGCACAAAACTTAGTCACGCTAATTTATCAAAGAACCAGGATGTTTGCAGAAACCGGATTAATTACTAGTCGCATAGCTGCTGGAATCTAGGAGTAGCAGTAAATAGCCCATGCTAAAAGAGAGATAAATCATTCACGAGTGCTACTCTAGTGGAGACTCTGTAATGTCACGTACCTTATACACATTATCAACACAAATACTCGTAAATAACAGCTCACCCATGTTGTGCGACTTTTCTTGAAATGTTATAATGCATGCGATTTGCACAGGAGAGCCACACACAGATGAAAAATCGCATGTAAATTGATCAAGCGCAGCAATATTAGGTAAATATCCTCACCATTTCCCACTTCACTCTGTCAGCAGACGGAAGGCTGCAAAATTTAGTGCCCCCCCATGAGGGATAATGTCCCACAGGTGAATGGCGGCATATAAATTACACTGAGCTCTACCTGTTCGCGCTGATGGGTGGCTGAAGAACTTATGTGGTTTCTGGAAATTGAACAAACAAGTTAATACAGTCTCATGGTGATTTTTTAACCTAGCGATCTTTTCGCATTGACAGGCTCGACTGAAATGTGGGCCGTTGCCTGTTATTTGCGAGGGGTCTACGCGTGGCCTCGGGGGTTTTATCAGGAATACAGCACCCTAATGAATGAATTCATCATGGTATTTTCTCTTGAGGGTGGTAATTCACTCGACTGTGGATGGCGTGGCAGAGTTTCCGAGCTCTGCGGCGCTACACTAGCGTTAGATGCTGCAGTAGGATGGTGATTTAGCAGCCTGTCACACTGCACCCAGAGGGCAAGCTCCAGTTTTTGCCATTGTCCTCTGGGCCATAAATAATTCCCATCGTGCTGCTGTGTGATGGCTTCCCGTAATGGTGCCAGGCAGCATGCCGTGACCGGTCACTGTCAACTGTGCCCACCTGAGACCTGCAAACATTGGGGAACGGAAGTGTAGCATCCAGCGCCGCTGCTCAAAGCAAGCCCACTTCTGGCCACTACCATTGAGGACAACAGCTGTTCATGTGAACTGTGTTCTTTAAGACAGGTCTGCCTAAGGCCCAATGATAGAGAAAAGAATGTGTTTACCCATGAGGAACCAGTTCTACTGCACAGTTTTTTTTTTAGGAATCCTGACACAGTGCAATCGGTGTATTGAATCATAAAGCTCTAGGAGGCTCACTAGGGGATTGGAGCTGGGAGATGTGGAATCCCTTGACAAACATGAATGTATGTGAGCTCTTCTGCCTTTTTATCACATGCAGCTTCTGCAATCAGCTGGAACACTTCCTGTAGTAACTGTGATACCCCTGTGGTCTAATAAAAAGGAAGCAAAGAATAGGCACTTCTTAATTTAAATACTATCCCGAATAGTAGTGCCTATGCATTATTAAAATTTGTGTAACAAGAAATAGTCAATTTTTCTCATTTTTTAAGGAGAAAATATGAACTGGAACTTCAGTTTTTGAATAATTAAAGGTTTAACACATACAAAGAATTTACCACATGCTTATGTTTGCAGAGGCTAAGAATAAGTGACTACTGTAAGTAGCTATCAAAACTGTTACCAATACTATTTTTTTTCTTTGTACAGCGTTTATTATGAAGGGGTAGAATCCACAGCTCAGTACTCACTACTCAATACTCATGAGTACTTTTAAATAGGCTACTCTTTTACTCTTACTCAAGTAGTTTTTTTGGACAAGTACTTTTACTCTACTCACAATACATTTTTTGGAAGGTAATGGTACTTTTACTTAAGTATATCTTTCCAGTACTCTTTCCACCACTGCATATAACCAGCAAAAAATACTCATAGTCAATACACAGCACTTTCCAAGCTCAGAAATTTTTCATGCATTTACAATGAATGGTGGCTGGAGCTTTCAAGCTTCAAAAAGGGACCATAAAGCACCTAAAGGTAGTCTATACGGCATGTGCTTTATATTCCGTGTCTTCTGAAGTCATACAATACCTTTATGTGACAAACAGACCAAAGTGTAAGTTCTTATCTTATGAAGTTGTTCAATTTAAAGGGACAGTTCACCCAAAAATTTAAACTCCTATTTACCAGAGGCGGACAAAGTACTCAACTCCATTACTTGAGTGAAAGTACAGATACTCCTGGTCAAATATTACTCCATTACAAGTAAAAGTTGTAAAGACAGATTTTTACTTAAGTAAAAGTACAGAAGTACTTGCTTTTAAAAGTACTTAAGTACCAAAAGTAAATTTCCTTTTTTATGTCAATGCACTGTTTTATTGTCGTACATAATACTTTCAATACTTCTGAAGCATCAAACCTGCTTTAAAACACAGCAACACTACTGTAGCTGTATAACTTTACAACAGAAACACTGCTTTAACAAAAAAGCAAAACAGCAAGGCTTATTTGACATCAAAACAAAAATTTTAAAAATGCTGTCTAATCGCTCTCGCTGTTCTTTGATGTCACACACAGAACGGTCTGTGCAGTGCTGCTTCAAGTCCAACACCTTTTGTGTTTTATTAGGAGACGCACAACAGTTCTTGGTAATATTTTCACGTACACAATTTAGCAAAATCAGAAAATATTGTGTCTAATATATACCACAATATTAATTTCTTATTATTGAATTGTTGTAAATAAATATCACATTTGCAGCAGGTCAGTGTTCAAAAAATGCTGGGAAATAATTTCATGTAGCCCTAAAAGAGTGATGAAACTGTCTGAAAAAAGAAAGTCAAGTTTTAGAGAAAAAAAAAAAAATCACCCACTGACTTTCAAAGCTGCTATATAATAACGACTTTCTACTTCGAGGACCTTGATAGAAATGTAGTGGAGTGAAAAGTACAATATTTGTCTTTCAAATGTAGTGAAGTTAAAGTTATAAGTTCCCAGAAAAAATAATACTCAAGTAAAGTACCGATACTCAAAAAGTGTACTTAAGTACAATACTCAAGTAAATGTACTTAGTTACTGTCCGCCTCTGCTATTTACTGATTTTGTTCCAAACCTTTATTTCTTCTGTGGAATATCGGGGAAATGTCTCAGTGGTTTTGTGCATACAATGGAAGTCAGTGGAGTGACATGAGAGTAAGTGATGACAGAATTTTATTTTAGTGTGAAAAAGACCTTTAGGCGAACAACCAGATCATAGAGTCAGTGAAATTAATTAACTGAATTATTGAACTTCATCAGTTTCATTTGCATACAAATCATTCAGGACTGTGTTTCTCAAAAGCAGCATAAACCAAAGTAGAAACCATTGGCAATAATGGTCATTACAATCTGCTTTGGCTTCTGGTGCTTTTGGGAAATGAAATAAATGAATAAGCTTTCCATTGTTGTATTAGGATAGTTAGGATATTTGGCTGATACAACTATTTGAAAATCTGGAATCTGAGGGTGTTTAAAGTTGTCCAAATTAAGTTCTTAGCAATGCATATTACTAATCAAAAATTAAGTTTTGATATATTTACGGTAGGAAATTTACAAAATATCTTCATGGAACATGATCTTTACTTAAACATCCTAATGATTTTTAGCATAAAAGAAAAATCGATAATTTTGACCCATACAATGTATTGTTGGCTATTGCTACAAATATACCCGCGCTACTTATGACTGGTTTTGTGGTCCAGGGTCACAATTGGTCATGGCTACTCCTCTTCTCTTGTGATCGTTCAAATTAAAGTTAAAGTGGATTTTACAGCTTCAGAAGATGTGGAATACAGTGCAAGAGTTGTATTGATCACTTTGATACCTTTATGGTGTTTTTTTGTTGTTGTCATTTTAGAACTTGACAGCCCCAGTCCTCAATCTTTTTCATTATATTAAATGAAAAAGTGGTCAGTATACTCTTAAATTCACCTTTTGTGAGAAGTCAGAAAAATCAAATGGGTTCAAAACAGCATGAGGGTGATTAAATAATGGCAGAATGGACTTTTTTTTCTGTAAAGCACTAAACTGAACTTCTACTGTCCCAGGGGTTTGCCTTTGTAGAATTAAAGTTGAAGTATCAGGCAGGCCGTGTGGTACTCTGTGTGAGGCAAGAAAAGAAGTTGTGAAGTTATGAAAAGAAGTCCTGCCATGTTGAGGGCGAGGGACCTGCAAGCGATGCAGAGAGCGAACCTGATGGTAGAGGGACAGAATGAAAGGAGGAGAGAGAGAAAGTGCTCTTCTCTTCCATTGTAGCTGGCGAGGCTCACACAGACTCTTCTGGCATCGCTGTGATCTTCAAAGTCACAGCGATGTCTCCAGCACCCTTGATTAAACATTTCTTTCAGATTTTCATTGCTATGCAGTAGCAACTTTACTCAGATTATCAGAAACCATTTAGCCGAAAGCAAAAGATTGTTCCCAAAATTAAAGCTCATACTGAATTTAGAGATATTTCTACACTACCGTTTAAATGTTACGATTTTTTAATGATTTTGAAAGAAATCTCTGTGCTTACCAAAGAAAAATACAGTAAAAACAGAAATAACGTGAAATATTATAACAATTCAAATAACTGTTTTCTATTTGAATATAAACTTTGGTGTCACATGATCCTTCAGAAATCATTCTAATTTGCTGATTTGGTGCTCAGTGTTGAGCGGTTGTGATTCTGAACATTTCTGTGGAAATCGAGATAGATTTTTTTTTTTCAAGATTCAGGATTCGATGAATAGAATCTTTCTACTTAAAGCATTTATTTTAAAATAAAAATCGTTAGTAACATTGTAAATGTCTTTACTATCATTTTTGATCAATTTAATGCATCCTTGCTGAAAAAGATGAATAATAATTTCCTTGAAAAAACAGACTACTGATCCCAAATATTTGAATGCACAGCATGTGTGTATAGGTATTTCACTTTTGAATGATTTGTTTGTTTTGTTTCGTACAACCCTGGCTTACATTTAGCTCGGTTGTGTAAATAGATCTGAGAGCAATGGCACTTTTTTTACTTCAGACTTAAACTCATTGTTTAATGTGTTATGTGTTTATTCCTGTGAAGATGTTGACAGAAGAATGACAGGCTTCATCCATCCGAACTGAACACGTACCTCGCTAACAGACAGTGTATTTACATATGTTTTATGTTTGTCGATAACATCTTATATATTTGTTCTTAAATATTTGTTCTCATTCCCTTTGCACAGCCCCTCTTGTAGGCAGTCTTCCTCATTTGATTAACTCATGAAAGAGCTGTCTTACAATGCCATTTTACGATGCAAAATATCATTACCTTATCATGAGTCTCCAATGTCATTGCAATCTACCATGAAAAATAACACAGCCTTCACTGTCTCTCTGAAATGATGCTATTGTTCATTTGACAGGCATGCAAAGTAATAAAAGTTTTTTTTATTTTTTATTAGATCCTCACAGTAAGGGATGTGGATTGACTCGCTGTGGTAAAATGTCATGCGAGCTGCACTCTCATTTGTTCCTGCCCACGCTGTGTATCCAAAAGGCCACCATTCCTTAGAATAAGTTTACACGGCCCACATCAGCACCCACCTTCTCTGGACTCATAACTGTTGCCAGAAACAGTATATGGGCACTTTGTGCTATTTTAGCTAGTGTATAATCAAGTATATTTTTTTATGTTGTGTAATGTGTTCATTTATTTCCTCCTTATTCAACAGGTGCCTCACGGACCGCATTTGACCCATTAGGCTTTATTTTATGGCCCCAACATGCCTATTTATGAATATAGACTACTGTTAAAAAGATTTTTTAAATTATACTTTTAATCAGCAGGGATACATTAAATGGGACATTAAAGACTTTCATATTGTTACATATATATATATATATATATATATAGATAGATAGATAGATAGATAGATAGATAGATTAAAGCACACATAAAGTTACATCTTTTTGATGTAACACATCAATTCAAGGGTTTAAGTGTTATAAAAGATGATACTGAATGACCCAGCTGCATGTATAATGAAACTGACCTTTTTTGAAACCATGTTGGCATTCGCTGAGAATATATACATATGTTACATAGAATCAAAGCAACAGATGCGAAAGGCTGAAACGCAGTTTGAATGTGGCCTCTGTTGACCTCTGAAGCTGAGTACTTAATCTTTCATTTCCTCAGACCCAGAATTCATAGCTCATTTAAAAAGCGAAGCAAACATTTTAATGGTGCTGGGAAAAACCTCTTGCTCATTAGTGCTATCTTAATTATGCTTGGGGAATAGACACGGACTTTGCTTCTAAAGAGACATTTGCTCAAATATAAGCATGTGTTGCAGCATTTACTTCTTTGTGTTTTATTTTGCTTCTGCTCTCACTTTGAAAAGCCAGCAATAATTCAGAAATGATTTGTACTTTCAGAACAGACAGTGAGACCAGACCCCCTCCTGTGCGAGTGCGCTGTGTTCGTGGCACAGGCCAATTACGGTTGTGAAACACAAGCTTCAGACCTGCTTTATTCGGTGCCCTCTTAAGCAAAATGAGGCTGAGGACCTGAACCCGGTTGCTGTTAAGTGATTGTTCAGTTTGGAGAATGGCAATGAAACTGGTGTGATACATCAACCCCCCACTGAGTCCAGGCAAGGCCTTGTCCGCTCCGTGGCTCTCTGTTTCCATGCTTTGTGACTCAAGTGATTGGCACTTTCGAATGCTCTCGTGATAGAGGTGAGAAAGATGCTGCTGGCTCTCTCTGTCTCGCTTTTTTATTGCTGTCTCTCTCTTATTCACAAACACACACAGTTCTGCCTGCTGCTCTGTTTGTCTCAGATTTATGTAAATATCTTAATCAGATTTTTGGTTGATTTGGCTTTGCTTGCAAATTGAATGAGCAGTCATTGAAAAACGGCTCATATGATAATATTGATGTTAAACAAAGGCTTTTTATTGATCTTCATTATGTTCTGAATCTAAAACCCTTTCATTTTTAGTCTTTGTAATGCTGTTTGGGTCTACGAGGACCTTGGATACTGCGTTCGCAAATGGATCTTGTCATATCTGATCACCATTGATTTTCCTCTTCCTGCTCCAACTGAGTCAAAATCATTTAGGAAGCATTTCAGCTCGGCTAGAACCTCCATTACGACTACAGTTTGGGTGGGTGGACTACAAAAA
>NW_015630348.1:3516684-3520023 GCF_001515625.1 Sinocyclocheilus rhinocerous | reverse complement strand
AAAAAAAAATTTTTTTTTTAATTTTTTTAATAATTTTATTATATTTTATTATTAAATAGGTTTAATAATTTATGGCTGCATTTTATTTAACAACAAGCTGTCAACCTGACTCCCGTCTCATAACATTTCAGTGACTAATTCTGCAAACAGGAAGTGACACGGCTGACAGGGCAGCCCACGTGGACGAGCAGGAGAGGGTGAGATGTCACATAGAAGGCTGTCAAAAACCTTTTCTCTCACTTTTAATGAGATTCCCAGATTTCAAATGAGCCGTAGTCCGATCTGCCTCAGCTCTCCTTATTATTCGTGGTGGCAGCCGTGACTTTGGAGTGTGTGCGTTTAGGTGAGCGGACACCCGTATGTGTGAACATATATATCCAACAACAATCTGTATCTATGTAGACTGCTATGTCACGACATTGTTGCTGTGTCACATACCGAACTTCACCCATCACTGTAAACAAATCATGTAGCATCAATACTAACATTTACCAATAAAGCCTTGATTAGCTGCCGTTGTAATTAAGGGTAATTTAGTAATTGCTAAATTGGTGATTTGCTGGACCAAGAGTTTTTGCTTTACAGATCAGTGGTCCTTAAGAATAACACTGAAGTGGTGTATTAATCAGATTTTTCCATGCATAGAGGCAGAGGAGGAGTGCGTTTAGTCGCCATGTATGAATCTTTGTTAATTAGGTTTAAACAGCACACACATATTTGCTTAGATGAAATTAGATGAGAGAGAAACGTGGGCTGATACAAACACAATCTGTGTGAAGCCGCTTCGTTGTCGCCTAGAAACAAGACGAGCTCAGTCAGATGTGCTCTCTTATGCTCAGAGTTTAAAGGTAACTTTCCATCAAAAGATCATGCAGTGTACTTGATTAGATGTAAAAGTGAAATTGACAAAATTGAAATGGAGTGCCACTTTTCAAATCTTAATGCTGTTTATAATATTTTTTCTTAAACAAAGCCAACCTGATTCATATTTTTCTGTTGGCACACTGTTTGAAAATATATATCTATTTTTTAATTCTAACAAAATACTTCATAAAAGAAGAAAATTATGTAATTTATCATACTCTTGTTGTTCTAAAACCACATGATGACTTTCTTCCACAAAGCTTTTTTGTGTGAAGAATATCAATTTTGAAAGCTTGCCAGCCCCAGTGGCCAGGAATATTTTAATATTCAAAAATTCACCTTTTGTGTTACACAGAACAAAGAAAGTCATATGCGTTTGGAAAGATGACAGAATTTTCCCTTTTGGTTTAATTATTGTTGTTAGTTATTATTCACAAAAATCTTCCCATCTGCAGCTGCTCTCAAATCTCATTGGGTCATTAAAGCCTTGATTAGCTGCCGTTGTAATTAAGGGTAATTTAGTAATTGCTAAATTGGTGATTTGCTGGACCAAGAGTTTTTGCTTTACAGATCAGTGGTCCTTAAGAATAACACTGAAGTGGTGTATTAATCAGATTTTTCCATGCATAGAGGCAGAGGAGGAGTGCGTTTAGTCGCCATGTATGAATCTTTGTTAATTAGGTTTAAACAGCACACACATATTTGCTTAGATGAAATTAGATGAGAGAGAAACGTGGGCTGATACAAACACAATCTGTGTGAAGCCGCTTCGTTGTCGCCTAGAAACAAGACGAGCTCAGTCAGATGTGCTCTCTTATGCTCAGAGTTTAAAGGTAACTTTCCATCAAAAGATCATGCAGTGTACTTGATTAGATGTAAAAGTGAAATTGACAAAATTGAAATGGAGTGCCACTTTTCAAATCTTAATGCTGTTTATAATATTTTTTCTTAAACAAAGCCAACCTGATTCATATTTTTCTGTTGGCACACTGTTTGAAAATATATATATATTTTTTAATTCTAACAAAATACTTCATAAAAGAAGAAAATTATGTAATTTATCATACTCTTGTTGTTCTAAAACCACATGATGACTTTCTTCCACAAAGCTTTTTTGTGTGAAGAATATCAATTTTGAAAGCTTGCCAGCCCCAGTGGCCAGGAATATTTTAATATTCAAAAATTCACCTTTTGTGTTACACAGAACAAAGAAAGTCATATGCGTTTGGAAAGATGAGGGCGGGTAAATGACAGAATTTTCCCTTTTGGTTTAATTATTGTTGTTAGTTATTATTCACAAAAATCTTCCCATCTTCAGCTGCTCTCAAATCTCATTGGGTCATTCTCCTGAAACCAAAACTCCATGGCAGTAATGATTAAAAATATGAAACATTTAAAATTAGTAATAAAAAAATACCTTCATAAAAACAATAGTGTTCTCTATCTTGCACAAAGACTAATTTCTACATAGAAATAAACATTATTTTTTATATTTTATTGCATATTCTGCTGAAATGCTCATTACTGGAATGCTTCCAGCAATGTCTGGATGTGTGTTATGTTGTAATTTAAACATATTCAAAACTAAATATTCTGAATGAAATAAACGGCTGTTCTTCTAGAGGTTTTCAAATGACCGAAACATTTTTTTACTGAATATTCATGTGTAATAATAATGAAAAAAAGTGGAAAAGTTGACTCATCGCACATTGAAATTTGGCAAGTTGAAATGATGTCAAGCCTGGGGCCTGATGTATAAACGTTGCAATTTTCCACGCACATATCGGGATTTATAAAAAATAAACTAGGCGTAAATATGTGCGCACCGTACGGACACTCTAGACCAGTGGTTCTCAAACCTGTCCTGGAGTACCCCCAGCCCTGCACATTTTGTATGTCTCCCTCATCTATCACACCTGATTCAACTCATCAGCTCATTAATGGAGACTGCAAGACCTGAAGTGGGTGTGTCAGATATAGGGAGACATACAAAATGTGCAGTGCTGGGGGTACTTCATGGAGAGGTTTGAGAACCACTGCTCTAGACCATGCGTACGCACTTTTACTGGAGTGAGCGAAATAATGCAAACAGAATGATTTTAAAGTCTGTTTTACATTTGACATACATATTTAGATTAAATATGACACTCTCAATAATGCAGTTAAACACTGAAATTTCATGAAATTATTATCCAGAAATTACAACATTTTTATATGAATTTAAACAGAAATATTTGCAGTGGATGTGCTGCTTTCGAACAATTTTCCTGTGGTATGCGATTTAATGTTTTAATCACAGCGTGGATTGCTTGGCGCATGACAATTCCGCTTTAAATTGTGTTCTAAATAGCAAAACTCATGTTCTGAGAAAATACTTTTGCGTGAATAATGATCACTGATGTGAACTTGATTCGTCTGATGCTTTGGAACATATACGGTAACGACAGACATAAGGATGCACTTGTTGATCAAACA
>NW_015630348.1:3458813-3515582 GCF_001515625.1 Sinocyclocheilus rhinocerous | reverse complement strand
GTGAGTAATTAATGACAGAATTTTCATTTTTGGGTGAACTAACCCTTTAAATTAATGTTTTTGATGTCAAGACCATGCCATAAATCACACTAATAAATAAAGCAGAAAAATAATATTAAATACTTCATGGGGCTAAAAATCATACATACAAGCTATTTATACAAAAACTAGGATTTTTTAAAAACATAAACACATTTATGCATAAATACACAATGCATAAATAATACCTTACATAGGTAGATGAATAAATAAATATTAAATACAGCAGCATCCTTGTGTTATTTTTTGCCATTTTGTTTTTTTGAATTCAAACTACACTTTTAAAATGATTTCCTGAGAAAATGTGTTAATGTCCCGTTTGTCTCAGTGTCAACAGATTCATCTGTCAGATATCCGAGAACCGTCTATTACCCTGCCATGAGGTCACCTGTTGAGCAGCCAGTCAAGTCGTACCGAAACTCTCAGTGAGGATGATGCAACGAAGACTTCCGGCTTCACCCATGCATTGTCAGGGAGGTAATGTTACACTTGCACAGTAAACCCTCCTTATTTTCTCGGCTCTGACAAAATAATAATACTGTAGCACTGTAGCAGCTACTTAGAATCAGTGAGGAGGCACCTCTCTAATTTTTAAGAAAAGAATTAGGGTGTAGTTACCGTCATAGCCATGCATGGCTGCCGTGCCAGCTAGAACGGCCTGTTACAGCTTGCCGACGGGCAGGGAAGGATGTTGTAGAGGAAGCTTGCAGGGGCTTGTGTTTATAATCAAGATACAGACAAATAGTGCCAATTAAAGTATCCAGACTGAAGTGCTTGTATCTTGTCCACCCATAATGGCAGGTTTTGTGTTTGTTCAGTATGTTGGAGCATTTTTGGCAGCAGTGACTGTGTTTTTCATTACCATGGCGATGGTCATTGGGCCGACTCCTCCAGGCACAGGAGTGATGAATCCAGCCTTCTTCTTCACAGCTGATTAGGGAGACAAAAACAAACCATGTCTTAAATAACACTAAGAGCTCTGCCCAAGCCAAGTATTTATTTTATACTTCCAAGTGAAAAGAAATCAAACTATAAATCGTGTTGCTAAGTGACTTCCAGCCAACCAACCAACACACAATGAGCCAAACAGAGCCCTAGAGGGATTGAGACACGATATCAGATACACTGACTGACGCACGTGCAGAATTATTATAACAGATCACTCAAAAATGAATGAAATTCTGTCATTCCAAACCCATATTATTTATCTTCCTTCTCAAGTCAGATTGAATTATAAATCATTATTCACTGAAAACCTTGTCCAATTTTTTTTCTTCATATCGGATCTTTTAAATGAATCAGATGACTCTCTTCACAAAACCAAACCAAATGATTAATTTAAGAACTGCATTGATTCAGTTTTCAAGTTAAACTCACTGACTTAAAAGCTCAGTGGAGGGACAAACTGTTGGTGAATAATGGCTTCACACAAAGCTGACTTCAGCAGACTTGTAAAACACCGCACACATTGTATGAACCACTTTTATTGATGATTTTAGTACTTTTATATGAATTTTTTGCATCCTTTTTGAAGCTTGAAGCTCATTACCTTGGAATGATTTCAGGGTGAGTAAATAATTTCCATTTTTGGATCAACCATATTGGTGTTGTTATTGTTTACTAAAACCTAAAACTATTAAAAATTAATATTTTTATTTAAAATAATGCTGAATTAAAATATAAATATGAGATGAAAAAAACCTACCTTAAAAAAAACATGGAAAAAAAAGAGAAATGCGGAAGTTGAACTACTAAGTTACTAAGTCAAAATAAATAAATAAAAATGACAAAAGAACACGACAAAATTACTAAAACAAAAATTAAATTGAAAACTGAAAATATTAAAATACAAGCTAATTAAAAATATTCATAAATAGTATTTGGTACTAAATTAGTATTAGTTTAATACTAAATTAGTATTAAAAAGTATTAAAATAATACTAAAGTAACACTAAACTAAAAGATTCTGAAACGAGTACCATAAGAACACTAAAGCAGTCGTGTGTCATTTACCTTCAAAATCCACATCTCCAACAAGACGAAGTTTTCCAGTGACGGGGTCCTGCATGCGGTTGATGCCGACATCAATAACTGCAGCTCCCTCTTTTACCATATCTGCCGTTATTAAGTGAGGTACACCTGTTGTTACAGATTAAAACCAACCGTTCACAAAGAAATCTTATTCAATTAATATTTATATACACTGTAGACCAGTGGTTCCCAAACATGTCCTGGAGTACCCCCAGCCCTGCACATTTTGTATGTCTCCCTCATCTATCACACCTGATTCAACTCATCAGCTCATTAATGGAGACTGCAAGACCTGAAGTGGGTGTGTCAGATATAGGGAGACATACAAAATGTGCAGTGCTGGGGGTACTTCATGGAGAGGTTTGAGAACCACTGCTCTAGACCATGCGTACGCACTTTTACTGGAGTGAGCGAAATAATGCAAACAGAATGATTTTAAAGTCTGTTTTACATTTGACATACATATTTAGATTAAATATGACACTCTCAATAATGCAGTTAAACACTGAAATTTCATGAAATTATTATCCAGAAATTACAACATTTGTATATGAATTTAAACAGAAATATTTGCAGTGGATGTGCTGCTTTCGAACAATTTTCCTGTGGTATGCGATTTAATGTTTTAATCACAGTGAGGATTGCTTGGCGCATGAAAATTCCGCTTTAAATTGTGTTCTAAATAGCAAAACTCATGTTCTGAGAAAATACTTTTGCGTGAATAATGATCATTGATGTGAACTTGATTCGTCTGATACTTTGGAACATATACGGTAACGACAGACATAAGGATGTGCTCGTTGATCAAACATTCTATTGGCTGGTTTGAACAGGTTTGATGACAAACCTCTGCAACCTCTGTTCACAGGTGTCGCGCACAGACAGTAGCCTAATGATAACCCCTTTCGTGCTCTTCCCAATACTGTGACAGACACCATATTTAAAAGATAGAATTTGAAAAAAAATCAAAACGACGGTGGGGGTCGGTGCCACGGTGGGCAAGTGATGTAACCGGTGTTGCGGCTTAACACCGGTATCACCGTCAACACCGTCTATCGCGGCAAGCCTATAAGATATGCACGTTTTATTTTCAAAATGTTTTTGTTATTGACACGGTGAGTCAGGCAGTTATTTACACTGCAAAAAATAAGACCTATCTCCATTCAAATATACATTCTAAAATATATGTTTACTTTACAGGCAGAATTGCATATAATTTGAATAACAATGTGATGTCTCAAAAAGCATAGTCTGTATCTCAGGCTACCCTTAACTGCGTTAAACATGGTGTCACGTGGATGGAATATGCATGGAAATGATATGCAGATGTCTGAATATGTGCAAATGCAAAGATACATGAGAGCTGCTGTGAAGGGGAACATTTCCAGTGACTGAATGATTGTGTATGTAAATAATTTTATTATAAACTGAATTTTCCTTTTCTGAGTTCCTATTCCCTGAATTTAGCTGGAAGTCTGAGCCAGCCCCCATATAACCTTTTACGAATTTATTAAACACATGACAGAAGATGTTAGAGTGGCACAGGGGAACCAATCCTGCAATTCGTGTAACAGTGTATGTGTAATTCAGCAGATTAATCACACTTACCTCCATTCGCACTCAATATCTTTACCGCTCAGTAAACCGTTCTCAATTTCCCAATGTGAGTTTACAGCTGGAGTGGACAAAGAGCTACATGAACTGTCTTGATTGAAGTCTTAAATGAGTTCTCTCTAATTGCCTCTTTCTGCGGTAGTTAGTTTTGCTCTCAGGCGGTCTTAAATGAAGCAGAGACCTAGTTCTTTTGATATGAGCCGCAATGTTTGCGCTGTCATCTGTTTTACACAGCACAGACTAATCTCATCAGAATCCTACATATGTTACCACCCCTCCTTAACCTTATTAAAGGCCTCTAGAGCTCAGCTCTCTGCAGGGTGACAGACAGCCACTGTTCATTAGGCAGATGTGGAACTGATCTGAAGACAGTTTGAGAATCTGAGGACTTTGCATTCATGGCAGTTTTGTTCAGGGATCCATTGTCAAATAACTCAAATGTAGTACTGAATGTCAATTCATTTTGAGCATGTGCTCTCAATATCATAGAAGCACAGTTTACTTGTGAACATCAACATAATGGGCCTCATTCTCTATCCATGCATACATATATTTTAGCATAAAAGTTGTCATATGGTTCATGCTTACGATTTTTTTCAGAATTTTTAATTATAAATTTGGTAACCTTTTTTCCTTAATTTACTCCTAATTTGCTGCTTATTAATAGTAAGTAAGGTATTTGTTGTAGTAGTAGTTAGGTACTGGCTATAATTTATTATGTAATTTATGTTTATGTATGTTAAGGGTAACACTTTATTTAGGGGGACCATCAAAATAAAGTGTTACCATGTTAAGTTATGATTTAAATATACAAAAATATTCAAGAAAAATGTCTTATGATCAGTGTTGACAACAGTTAAAACATCCAGTTCAGCAGTTGAAAACTGCTTTATATTTTTGTGGACTTTAAAATTTTTTTTTTTTTTTTTAGGATTCTTTGATGAATAAGTTCAAAAGAAAAGCATTTATTTGAAATAAAAATCTTCAACATTATAAATGCCTTTACAGTCACTTTTGATCAGTTTATTGCATCTTCACTTATTAAAAGTATTATTATTTTTTAATTAAAAATCATACAAAGCTTTTGAATGGTAGTGTAATGGCATTTCTGACAGATGATTTGACACTGAAGACTGCTATTTTCATTTTAAATTCTAATATATTACTGTTTTATTGCTGTTTTGCTGTACTATTGATCAAATAAATACATGCAGCCTTGGTGAGTACACACACATGGAATGGAAAGGCCATCAAACAGTAAAAGCGAGCAATATCTGTCAGGTAAACAGATATGTTTACATGCTCAGATTTAATGCAAAAATACTGGAATAAATTCAGTCTGACTGCAATGTTTATGTGTACCATATACTGTTCAATATTATATGTGCACATGTCTTCCAAGCAAAAGTTCTGTGCATGCAAAAAACATTAGCATAACAACAAGGAACTGTCAGCACTCCTGTCAGAGACATGGCTCTATAGTCTGTAATTGGCATGTTTTCCTTTCTGACACATGTAAAAATATGTCAAAACAGCTGTTGTTTCTTAATTTTCCATCCATCCGGTTTCTCAACAGACTTTTTATTTTATAAAATGTTAAGACGTAATCTCCTCCACTAATTATTTCTTCACAACCTCCATCATGTTTATAGTTGTGATGCAAATAAACACACACTGCACTGGAAATGCCAGACTGTAAAAATGGCCAATTATTCTATTTTTAATGCATTATTCTGATACAATTTCGATGCAAGTGTTCACTCCGAGTCAGATTACGCATACAGTTTCAGTGACGTGATCGCTGACCGGATTGTGTCGATTTCTTTTTAGTCAGTCACAAATTTTCACGCCTTCATAACACATTAGCTTCAGTCTGTTGGCTATGTTGTGTTTCTTTAATATGCTTCTCAAATGCCTGCCCATGTTATTCACCCTTTCCTTTTTGTATGATATATTACAAAGTACAAAGTTGGATTGTTTCAATACATCTCAATGATAACTGGCTGTCTGCCGTCAAGTGCGTTTTGTCACTCCACTAAACTGCAAGAGCTCTACAACAAACTAACCTTATATTTCTGTATTCAAATTTATTCTCGGTGCACTCACACGAGCAAATAAGCCTAACCTTCCAATCACATTGAAGCACAGCTCAAATGGAGAAAACATGCTTGAAACATAATAACGATGTCGACATTACATTAGGTTGCTACTTTGGTTTTCTGAGCATTTCCCCGAAGGCTTCTCGGAGAGAGTCAGGGTTATAAAAGGTGCTTTACTGGAGAGGCCTTCCAGCTTGGAGACTTTAAGTTGTGACTCAGAAGATTGTGTTTGCTGTAAAGTCCTCCTGACCAAAGCCTTCACCTTCTTTCCCAATCCAGCAAACTGTCTCCTGCATAGGGCTTCTACAGGTTCCATTCAGTTTGTGGCGTGGATAAGTAGTCTGCTGGGGTTTGACTGCCAGACCTTCAGCACTTAAGTCTGCTCGTACACATGTATGAATAAAACATTTGCTTATCAATTGTTCATCTGATGCACAGGGACGAGAGTGGCACTACGCAAGTGCCAGAATAATGGCCTGTCATCTCACTGAGCCAACCATAGCCAGGGATAATGACTGCTAATGCTAATGGAGGTCTAATTTCCAACGCTGCTCTTCAGGGTGGAAAACAAGGGCACTGCCTCCATAAATAAGTGTGCATGTGGCATGTTTTTGTTCGGAAAATTACTGTTTGTCATTGAGGGGATAATAGCTTGTCTGGGGTAGGGCAAACTGTTTTTGTGCTCCGTTAAACAGAACCAAAGTTGCACCGCAACCTAAGATTCTGCCTTGGTTGGCTGATTTTGGCTACTAGGCTTTGTTTAGCTGTTAACATGACGCTGTCAGTGAGTCACCATTCACAGTTCTCATTAATTTCAAATTAGCTGTATATGTACACTACTGTTCAAAAGTTTAGTTAATTTTTTAAAATATAATTTTTTATGTTTTTGAAAGAAGTCTTATGCTCACGAAGGCTGCATTTATTTGATCAAAAATAGAGTAAAAACAACAATATTGTGTAATAGTGTAACAATTTAAAACAGCTATTTTTATATTTTCTTATATTTTCAAATGTAACCTGAATTTTCAGCAAATCTTCAGAAATCATTCGAATATGCTGATTTGGTGCTCAAGAAACATTTCGTACTATTATCATTGTTGAAAACATTTGTGATGCTTAATATTTTGCGGAAACAGTGACACATTTTTGGGTTTATGTATTTATTTATTGATTCTTTGATTTGATTAATTTGAAATATTAAAGCCATTTATAACATTGCCAAATATATCTGTCACTTTCAAAGAATGTAAGTGATCTCTGAAGTAAAAAAAAAAACTTGAACATGTGTATATTGCTATTCTTTCAATATGTTACAGTAAGGAATCAATAAAAATGTCATTAATTTCAGTTTTCCATGACTTATCATGAACCAGGAATATTAAAATGTGAGATCATAAATATATTTAAACATTAGATCACCAAATGAATGTAGATTCAACATAAAAGAAGCATATTTTAAATAATATTAGATGGCATGTTTCACCAGATAAGGTCAGTAACACCAGTATTAATACCAATACTGCTACCTATATCTGTGCTAAATGCATTTTCTTAAATTAGTAAGGTTTGAAAGCCATCATTTTTAACATTACTGTGAGCATAAAATGCTAGTCAGTGCTAGGAAAACAAATGCTGCATTTCTTGAATGAGCAATTTTTTCAATGTTAAACTGTCCAAATTAATCACAGAAACTGTCAGTGGGATGGATGGGATTGTTAACAGATAGCATTCTCTAGGTATTATAGCAGGTATTATATGGCATTTTGGGCGAGTTGGGCTTCAACAACTAAACCCATTCACATCTAGCCTTTGGTCCAGCCAGGTACTTACCCTAATCAACAACCAGGCACTGGAAATAATGAATACACAGAGGTCAGTTGGAGTTTGTTTGAGATGTAGGGAATACCCAGCACAACAGGCGGACAGTGGCCAGCTGCCATGTGTTGAGTGTCACTTAGACAGGCGGGCAGCCAGTTGCAGCCTGCTAGACTGTGTACATGGCATTTTCCTGGCCCTGGGGGTGGACAAGCCAGGTTGGTGTGATGTGGAATGTGAGGGACAATAGTGCTTTTGATTGCAGGACTTCTGCAGTATTTGAGCACTCCTTCCAGACCATAAACAGCAGACCATCTCTGTAAGCCCAACTCACCCACTGGGGACGACAAAGGAGAGGATCCGTATGTGTATATAACGAGAGACAGGCTCTTGCATGCACAGGCTGGTGTCAGAGGAAGAGCTTCTGGTCTCCACTCTGAGGTAAGAACTATCACTGTCTTGTCGATGTAGAGTTCAAAGAGCAGACGTTTTTCACAGTGATCTGAGGCCTGAATCAGATTATCAAGGTTGGCTTTTTAAATGTTACATGACTTGTCTGACTCCTTTACAGACTTTGATCACCTGACATTCATGCTTCTAAGGCATTTGAGAGAGCTTTGTGCTACAAACTGGGTGTTTTATTTTAGTGACATGGAAATGGTCGGTCTTTGAAGGCAAAGCTAGGTACTTAAAGCTCTGTGGCTCAGTAGTGGTCAGTACAAAACGTTCTGCACATTGTGTGGCAGTAGACTTGCTCGGCTTTGACTGTGCCTTTGAATACTGTATGTTGTGTGCCTCTAAGTCAGCTGGAGATACAATGAAGAAGTGTATCTGTATTATGTCTCTCTTTCTTCTTGATTCAAACCAATGTATGCAATACAAGAGAAAGTTACACAAGAACTTACATCATGAGCCTTCATTTGTTCTAACAAAGATCCAGTACAATAGACTTTTAACTGTAGTGAATGTACATATACACTACGATTAAAATGTTTGAGGTCGGTACGATTTTTAAAATGTTTTTGGAAGGAGTCTCTTATGCTCACCAAGGCAGTATTTTTTTGATCAAAAACACAGTAAAAGAGTAATATTCAGAAATAATGTTATTATAAAATATCTATTTAATAATAACATCTAATTATAATAATGTATTTTATTCCTATGAATTATATGCTGGTTTGATGCTCTAGAAATATTTCTTATTATTATCAATGTTAAAAACTGTTTTGCTGCTTAATCTTTTTGTGGAAATTGTGATACATTTTATTTCAGGATTCTTTGTTTTTAATAGAAATGTAACATTATAAATGTCGACTGTCACTTTTGATCAGTTTAATATGTACTTCCTGAATTAAAGTATTAATTTATTTTTAAAAATAATTATTGACTCCAGTCTTTTGAATGGTAGAGTACATTTAGTATGGGTTTCTTGTCTATGTTTTGTTGATTTCAGTCTAGGAATATACTTTCCTACAAAAAGCTTGAACATTTCTCCTTTTGTTTCCCAAGGGAAAAATATACAGTTCTTCATTGTGCCATCTTTATTGTAAGTTGTAATATTTAAATAATAAGAGTAAGTTTTCATATTCAGAACCTGTCAGTAAATCAGTTATTATAGGCAATTTAATGCCTTTTCCACAAAATAATAATAATAAAAAAACAACAGTAAACCAATTATGATGCTCAAAACAATTAACTGAAAAGGCAAACATGTAAAAGGCAACATACAAAATATCAAACCATTGTTTTGGCCAACAGATTTTATCATTTAAACTACATTTTAAAAATCTACTTTCACTCAGACTCTTGTCTGATGATGCTAATGTGGTTTTATTGTTTTCACTTGTTTACCCAACAGCAAAAATATATTCAAATTTTAGTTTGGACAATTGAATTCACAATAATGATTCTTATTTTAAGAAGTTTTTGACCTAACTGTTTGAAAACAACATACAAAACCACTGCAAGAGAAAACACATTTATGTAAGTTGATAATTGACTCAAAACAGTATACTTGCTGAGATAAAGCCCTTGTGACAGCTCACCCGTGTGACAACTAGCCCCAGGCTCCCTTTTATAGATTTATGCTGTGCATTTGAAATCCACAGAACCGTATCTGCAGAGAGTTGGTGTGTGGTATTTGTGCATGTTTGTGTATAAGTGGGAGGTGTAGGATTTCTGAAGGCATGCCAGTCCCTGTGCTGCCTGGGCCAGAAGAAGTGGTGCAGGGTCCTGGCAGTGGACAGCGGATCGCCTTCCATCCAATCGTCTCTGATTGGTGGAAAAGCCTCTCTGTAAGTCCTCGCCAGAGGCTCATTTCCGCAACTGTTTTTGTTTTGAGCCGATTCAGCACAATTTTTGTCAAACACACAAATCACTAAGCGGCGAGGGTGTGAGTAGGGACTCGTAATGGCACATAAACACAAAACAGAAAGGGATTCTGCATTGAATCAACTGTTCGCCCCTCCACCAAAGATCCTACCTCACTGTCTCCTGATCATTTTGAATTTGAACAGTATCTGATGCCCGCATCTAGATATCTGATGAACCATAAACGACCAGAATTAATCACAGACAGTGGATTAAATACAGAGAGAGAGAGATAGATTCAAGAAAGACTGAAAAATGACAGTGAATTAAGAGGAACCGCCTGAGGAGGGGATGCATTAGAGCCGTGCGGAGGCATTAATTCACTTCCTGCTCTGGGAAACATAGCATACAGAATTTCTCATTGAGACACATCTCAGGTTCTGTTTGTTTTGGCTACGTGTCACGGCCGCATGAGCCCGGACAGCCGGATGTGTTTATTTCTGCACAGATGTCGGTTGAGATTATGCAGCACTGACTAGATGACAGTATGTCGTCATGGTCAGTTAGCAAAGGGTCCCAGAAGAGGCCTTGAGTACTGTGGATGACGTGTGGGATGATGGGGCTAATCAGGGACAGGATGGGACTAAACAACAACTCTGGGATATATGTCATCATAACTCACATTATATAATCATTCACTGTACTGCATGTGCATACAATACAAATTATTGCCAGCTGTATTATGTTTCGATCATTATTATTGTTTACTTTATTTTGATACACTGTCATTAGTAAGATTTTTAAAATGTTTTTAAAAGAAGTCTGTCACCAAGGCTACATTTATTTGCTCAAAAATACAGTAAAAACAGTAGGGTCATTCCACGAAATCGGGGCCTTTTCCACTTGGAAAAATTGAAAAATAAAATAAGTTTAATCAATATTTTTTAAATATCTATGGAAATAAGACACCTTAAAATGACAAGAAATTGTATTGTGCCATCTCAGGCTATGCAATGTATTATTTTATGACTATTTTTCTACCTCATGTTTAACCCTGTTACCGACACAAGCATTAGTAGATACTATAGTTTAATTAGAACTCATATGCCACTGAATGATATAGGCATTAGCTCAATAATATACAGAGGGTGACCTTTAAAATGTTTGAATTTTACACAGACAATCTTTAAAAACAGGGTCAAACCTAATCAATGTCATCCCTGTTACCCACATGTCAAAACCTGTTACTCAGGTTGACAGTAACAGGTTTGACGATTTCAAACAAATTAGCTAATTGCTAGCTAATAGCTAACAGTCAAGTTCACAAAAGCACATATTGTACACTTTGAAAGGATTTTACTTGTAGATATTGATTATATTAAATGTAAGAAATAATAGTTTAAATGTACATTTTAAAAATGGTAACAGGATGCATGATGCCCCCCCCCAGTCAAGCCTCATAAATAATCAAAAATAGAACATTATAGAGGAGTGAGAGAAACATGCTTATGTTTTAAGTGTAGGAATTCTGGTTGAGAGATGATGTAACCTCCTAGAAATTATGTCACTTGAATGTACATTATTTTACAAGGGTTTTTTGATGAGGGTAACAGGGCTGACATGGATTCAGGGGACACCAATAAAATTATTTATATTTTATAGAAAAATGCATACTTATGCCAAAAACATTGCTTGACTATGAGACTTTATTTAGAACAATATGCAAATGTGATTTTTACATCATTTTGCCTTTATTTTACAAATTAAAAGTCCATAAAATGCTATTTAATTTTCATATATAAATGCTATTTCAATTATTTAAAATAATATTTAATTGACTTTTTTGATGTAATATTGATGAAAGCATACATGGTATTGTTATGTTTTTAAATTGCACATTTATTTGTTGTTATATTAAATCTGTTTGACTATTTCTTAGGGATTCAAAAGGCACCGATTTCGTGGAATGACCCAGTAATATTGTGAAATATTATTATGATTTGAATAAACTGTTTTAATATATTTTAAAATGTAATTTATTCCTTTGATGGCAAAGCTGAATTTTCAGCAGCATTTTTAGTGTCACATGATCCTTCGGAATTCATTCTAAAATGCAGCTTTGGTGCTCAAAAAACTTATTATTATTAATGTTGAAAACGGCTGTGCTGCTTACATTTTTTTGTGGAATTGTGATTCTTTGAGGAATAGAAAGTTCAAAAGAACAAAAAATAGAAATCTTTTGTAACATCACAACTTTTTAGAGTATTAAAAATTTGATATTCTGAGATTTTCTAAATATTACATTTAATAGTGGTATTAAATTATTAGTGTTTTAAATATTAACTTTAAGTGTTCGAAATTGATGGAAATTACAAATGCAGCAATAGAGGAAATCAGCAAGCACATTTAGATACAATACAATACAATATCAGACAATATATATTGAATTTTGGCTGATAATCTGTAATATTGATCAATAACCGAAATGGTTATAAATAGCTGATTTTATATATTGCTCTTATATAGCTGATGTATCACGCATCCCTAAAATTTGACATTGACATTGCCAGACCTCAGACCAACTCCATCTGGAAAAGTCCCAGCGCTCCCTATGGCTAGTCCCTCCCTGGGGCTACTGAAAGGCACAGAGAGGAACATATAGGCAGTCTGACAGCCGCACTGAACGAGACACAAGGGGTTTCATGACTGAGGGAAAGCTCCTTAATCATGAGACTTTTGCTGGAATGATTGTGTCTCCGTCCCTTTGCTCTGGACGTGTGCTGAATTCCAGCGATGCTTTAAGTAACAGCAGCGTTACTGCCACTCTGGCTCTGGCTGAGAGAAACAGAGCTTACGTGACCTGCAGGCATTACTCATATTCTATTTATCTGCTGAGTGCTTCAGGGATCAGCTGAGGTGCATCCTGCGGGAATTTGTTTGTTCCTGTGCTGGTTCATTTTTTGATTGTTGTTGTAATTGAAGGATCATTACAATTGAGGGATCATTGCTGATTATAATAATTTGTATGTTGTAGATGTGGCCTGATGGGTAAGTGAAATCTGTTTCAGGTCACTTCCAAAAACACACCTCTTATTCTCCCTGTAATTGTGTGTCACCTCTAACAAAGTCTCTTTAACACAAGGCCGTTCACTTAACGACCATCTTGGCAACTCTCCCGGCAGATCATTTCTAGGCAGCAGGCATTTCGAGTAGTGTACAGCTCCTATCTACTTAAATTGGGAAAAAACAATTCTCCAAAACTATTTGTCAAAAAAAGGCAATTGGCTCGTTTAACGGAGAAGTGGGACTTCTATTCCTACTGCCGCTTGCTGATGTGTTTCAATTTTTTCCAATCTTTTTTTTTTTTTCTCTTCTTTATATTGTTCCTGTACTTCTAATCTCTCTATATGTAAAAAGGTAATTGATGAAATGTGATGAAAAAGCAGGCTATAATTAAGCAGCAACATAAAAATAAAGAGTGGTGTTGTTCAATATATCATCAGAGCTGTGGTTCAGATGTGAAAACCATTGTGACTGTGATATTACTTTTATAAGCCTACAGCAATTCCATAAACAAGCAGTTAATATAAATTAACTTACATTTTACACACAGTTATTTGATCTAATTTGCTCCACTAATGAAAACAGCTCTACCACAGCAGAATTAATGATCAACTCCAAGCAAATACACACTAGTGGGGTTCATTCTTGAATAAATCAGTGTTCTTGAATTAATCGTTTCAGTGAATGTTTCAGTGACTTGCTTATTACTTGTTTTGTTCCTGAGTGAATCATTGTTTTGGAATGAATCAGTTGGATAAATTATTCAGCCGTTCATAATAAGAACTCGTCACCACCTACTGGCGCGTCAATGTAACTTGCAGAAAGAGTCAGTAAATATCTCCATCAAACAAGAGTGGCAGCCTAAATGTGGAGCTATACATACAAAGAAAAGTGTCAGTGTTGGAGTAAACATCAGCTCACTTGGAACACCGCTCAGCGAATCAAATTTGAGAACTGAAACTAAAGGCCTAGGTCGTACAGAACTCGTCTTTGCGTTTCTGTTATAAAATTCCTTTGCATTGAATCTTGTGATTTTAAATGCATTGCTGTTAACACAGAGCATGTTTTTTTGTATTCCATTGCACTGTTTTTCTATTTAAACATGCTCTAGAATGGCACAGTTGACCATTGCACTCACATTTTTTGCAGCCTCTCGCGCATGACGCAGGGCCGTAAAGGATCAGTTCACTTTCAGAATAAAAAAATCCTGATAATTTACTCACCACCATGTCATCCAGATGTTTATGTCTGTCTTTCTTCAGTCGAAAAGAAATGATGGTTTTTGAGGAAAAAATTCCAGGATTTTTCTCCATATAGTGGACTTCAATGGGAGCCAAAGGGTTGAAGGTCCAAATCGCAGTTTCAATGCAGCTTCAAAGGGCTCTGCTCGATCCCAGCCAAGGACTAAGTGTCTTATCTAGCGAAACGATCTGTCATTTTCTAAAATTTTTTACATTTATATACTTTTTTAACAACAAATGCTCATCTTGCACTAGCTCTGCAATGCATGTCCGTGACTTCACGCATTACGTAATCACATTGGAAAGTTCACGCGTGGTTAGTTATTCATGTGTACTTCAGTTAAAAAGGTAGGGTAGGGCGAAAAACTCCATCTCATTTTCTCCTCCAACTTCAAAATCGTCCAACATTGTTGTTTTACCTTTTTGAGTAAAGGGCGTTTGACTTGCTTTGCATGTTCGCTTTGTAAACATTGGGTCGGTACTTCCGCCTACGTCACACGTGATCTTTCCAACGTGACTACGTAATGCATGAATTCGAGCTAGTGCAAGACGAGCATTTGTGGTTAAAAAGTGTAGAAATTTTAATTTAAAATGACCGATCGTTTCGCTAGATAAGACCCTTATTGCATGTCCGTGACTTCACGCATTACGTAATCACATTGGAAAGTTCACGCGTGGTTAGTTATTCATGTGTACTTCAGTTAAAAAGGTAGGGTAGGGCGAAAAACTCCATCTCATTTTCTCCTCCAACTTCAAAATCGTCCAACATTGTTGTTTTACCTTTTTGAGTAAAGGGCGTTTGACTTGCTTTGCATGTTCGCTTTGTAAACATTGGGTCGGTACTTCCGCCTACGTCACACGTGATCTTTCCAACGTGACTACGTAATGCATGAATTCGAGCTAGTGCAAGACGAGCATTTGTGGTTAAAAAGTGTAGAAATTTTAATTTAAAATGACCGATCGTTTCGCTAGATAAGACCCTTATTCCTCAGCTGGGATTGTGTAGAGCCCTTTGAAGCTGCATTGAAACCGAAATTTGGACCTCCAACCATTTGGATCCCAGTGAAGTCCGCTATACAAGGAAAAATCCTGGAATGTTTTCCTTAAAATCCTAAATTTCTTTTTAGTGCATAAAGAAAGACATGAACATCTTGGATGACATGGGGGCGAGTAAATTATCAGGACATTTTTACTCTGGAAGTAAACTAATCTTTTAAAACTTCATTTTTGCGAAATGTGCACAGTGGAATGAAAAAACGCAAGTTCTCAAGACAGGTTTTTTAAACCTTCTTTTAACTTAAGCGCTGCCATATGATTATGTGAGTGCTCTAAATTTTGAACTGTGTGTGTTTCAGCTGCAGGGCGGCCCTCGTGGCCGGGATGCCACTGTGTTATTTGGCTTCATTGGGGTCCACTCACACGGCAGTGAATGTGCTGTGACCGGGGGGCTATGTGGCTGAGGGGGTATATGGGTGGACAGAGGCATGCTGGGAATGTTTGATTGCAGACGAGCCTGGATGTTTCTCACCTCTCTGATGGCACAGTTGTGAGAGGGTGCTGATGGTGTGACTCAAAACCCACATCCCTAAATCTGCTCAAAGCATCTTTTTGTCTGCTTAGACTGTAAATAATTAACATATCTGAACTGCAGCGACTGACTGCGTCATGCTGTATTTTGAAGTTAAAGCTAGTACTATTTGGTGATATCATTGCACTTACTGTACATTCATAGTTTTGTGAAGTATACGCGCAGAACTTGAAAGTAACAAAAAGAAGGCCATTCCAGTTCAGTTCTGTTCTCTTCCACGCTCAGTGCTAAACGGCAGGGGAGAGCATGTTGACCTTTCAGCCATCCTCAAAGACTCATCCAGTCTTTTCAACAGCAGGCAGAAAAAGGCTTGATTGAGCACTAACAGCATGCTAATTGCTGTCCTTTCTCTGAGTTTTAGGCTCGGAGATTAGAATGTTTAAAACCCTTTTGCTAATGAGTCTACTGTCATGTCAAACGTGACATGTAATAAATGTACTTTGTGCATCAGAGAACAGTCCACGAAAGGGAGAGGAAATGGAATATTCTGTCAAGGCTTTTTGCTTGTTTTGGAAGTAAGATGTCCTTAAGTTTTCTTTAAATTATTAAAGGTAGATGTTTAAATGTGTGGGCAGCAGTTATCTTTTGTGCAAAAACCTGTGCTTACCCTTATGCTGTTCCAGGTCTGTATGACTTTATTTCTTCTGTGGAACGTAAAAGAAGATATTTAGAAGAATGTTGGCAGTCAAGTTTTGATAACCATTGACTTTCTTCATATGAGACATTTCTTAAAATGTTGTCTGTTTTCCACAAAAGAAAAGAAGGTTTTGAATGACGTAAGGGTCAGAATGATAAGTAAAAATACCTTTTTCATTAAATGTGTTGGAAATTATTACAATACCTTGTGGTGGAGTCTTAGGTTGTTTAGGATAAGAAGGGAGATACATATTTTCTTTTTGCTTAGCTTCCCAGTGTTGCTTGTTATCACAATGTGTTGTGTTTTGGATGCTGATGTGCTGGTGACCTGACTATGCTTACCAGCAAGATTTTGTTTGGTCAGCAAGCTTCACCAGAATAATCCTGCTGATTCACCAGCCAGAAGGGATGTAAATTGTATTTTTTTTAATGCTTCCAATTCTGACCAACTTTTAATGATTCTGGTTCCATAAAGATTTTATTAGTATTTCTTTTAAAACTTTTGAGGAAGAAATATTTTCTTATTACATTCATACAGCAGTCTGGTACCAAATGATGACATAATTTCAATAGATATGACAAGTAAGGAATACTTTTAAAACTATTCTTCCAAAAGTGCATTTACAAACTTTTTAAAGGCTGCATAAATGTAATTAAATATTTGTGTATTAAATAAAAATAAAAATACTAAGCGAATAGAAAAGTGGAATAATTTCATGAATTAATTTAATAAAAACAACAAAATTCATAACTGTGTCTTTTTTAACTATACATTGTCATATGAATTTTGGATTTACTGAAAAGATCTGAAATGACAAGAGTCATTTGTATGTGAATCTGACTAAACAGATCATTTTATGTTTCATTTGTGGATTCCTTAGCAGTGTTGTGATCAATAGCAGTACAGGAAAAACTGTCAGAGTGTTTTAGTGGGTTGTTTTGTCCACGTTGGCAGAAAATTGCATGTTCGAGAATGGTTAATGGAATTTTAAAAAAATGGAACCAGTTCTCTGTTCCATCCCATATAAAACCAGCCTGGTCCAGCACAGAAATTGTTGCTGGTCTTTTCAGCAGGGTTATTTTGAGCTCAGCCCATATTCTGACATAGTCTACTCATTATGAGGAACTTTCGAAATGTGTTGCAGCCATCAGTAAACACAGCCTTTTCTAACTTTGCTAAAAAGCACATATTTGTGTTTGTACCAGACAGTTGGCAATATGGCTGTAGGAAGGAACCCACATCAGTTGCATCATGACATGGGACCAGAGATGAAGAGCAACAAAAAAGGACATTTTTGTGAGAGGTACGCTGTGGTGTTTCAAGCTTCTTGCTAGGCTTTGCAAATAAACCCACTATTCAGACACCCTAATGAACGAACGAGTTAAAAGGGATTTCAAAGTGCATGAATTATTAAAGACAAGTCTACCCGGCTGTGTTTGTAGGGATTAAATCAAATAAAGCTTGTCCGGCGCGCTCATCTATCAGCGTGGGGCTGAGCGGATCGCTCTCTTTTGCTGGGTAGACACAATACACTGCTGATACAGTTGCATTCTCTGCTCCAGCACTCTTTGAGGAAATAATAATCATGCATTGACATAAACAACCAACAGCATGAGGTGGGGTCCCTTAGAGAAATGAGAAATTGTAGTGAGGCTGAATCAAATTTTCACTGGTAGATACTGCCAGGCACTTAGGCGGCACTCATCATCCCTAACTTGGCACAAGTATCAGGGAAGCTAATGATACAGTTGGCCAAGGCTAGACCAGCAGACATAGTCTCAGGTTCCCTCAGTTAAGCTCTCTTTTACTCGTACAGTCAGGTAACTGACTTTCCTGACAAACCTTGATAAAGTCAAATATCTGCTTAGTCCCACCTGAGACCTGCCCATGATCTGGCCCTAAAACTTCTGTACACATGTCTCTCACAGATAATTTATGCTTTAAGCTGGGCTTTATTGGATGTGAGTGAATATATGAATACACGAGCGTCTATGCGGGATGCATATCTAAAGCTCTCTTGCAGGAAATGTATTCCTTTTTGCATCTCAATGCTCACATGAAATATTCCAATGGCACATTCCAATGGAGTGTTTATGCATACACAATGATATATATGGAACCGGCTGATATTACAGGTGCAGTATTTGTATGCATGTGAGGGCCTGTGCAGCAGCCCATTGTGTTTGCTTAACTGTGTCTTATAAACAGAATGTAGGGTAATGAAAGAGGCGAGACAGGCAATGCTGAATTGTAAGGCTCATTTCTCCCATGGCACCATCACCTTTTTTAGCCAGTGGCTTCATTGTGTCTGAGAATCAGTGCTCGCAGACAAATCTCCCACCTCTCTTTTTCATTCAGTGTTACATTTCAAGGCTTGTGTCGCTGAAAGGACAGGCCTCAAAGAGAATGGCGCCCAGAGCCTTAGGCGATGCTTCTGAAATGGAAACACAAATGAAAGAGAAAGGATATCACCAGACACCTCACTCTTATCTTTAGCATTTAGTTATTCGCTGATCCGTGAAGCAACCCCTCACTGATGGTTATCATGCAACATGACCAAAGAACTAATGAGTTTTATCTGTTCTTATTTTGCTTTAATCTGTAAGACTGAGACAGGTTAGTGTCTCTAGGTTTGTATTTTATGTATCAGACTACTTTGGTATGAGAGCGTCCTGTTGATCATCTTGTATATGTCATCAGTGCACATAAACGCACACACATGCATGTACACACACACACACACACACACACACCAATTAACAGTCATGTGGCCTGTCTGTTCTCTGCTATCTGCATCAGTCTAGTTTTTTTTTGTAAGTATTAAAATTAATTTAGTTATCGCTAGCGATTGCGATTTACATATTGCAATTTTTACATATGCTATATTGTAATAATTTTGATGTGTTGTGCAGCTTTAATGTGTATGTAACACTTAGACATACATATTTGTACTTTTGGACATATTATGCTGTCCACAAATGGACAAATGGACTTATTGACCGCATTCAAAGTGTAAAAATAAATTCATATGGACAGCTTTAGAATTTTTTTAAATCTTTTGTATTATTCATATTTGCATATATTTTTGTATTATATACATTAAATGAATATAATACTATATAAATAATTTAAAAATAAATGTTTGGATTGAGTGATGGAATTCATCAAAACTAGTTGAATATAGCAGCAGAAATTGCACAGAACAGATTGAATCCATTATGGCCAAATTAGATAAATAAAGGAGATGGGATTGAAAACAGTGATGGCATATTGAATTAATCGTATTGATTAAATGCAATTAATTCAATTTTCTGTGAGCCTAAAAAGATTTGTAATGTACATAACTAAGTACATTTGGTAGCACTTTAGTATAGGGACCAATTCTCACTATTAACTAGTTGCTTATTATCACGCATATGTAGCGTCTGGACCAATCAAACACACAATTTTTCATTTGATTTAACAAATCAGTTATTCATTAGATTAACAAATCGTCACAGACCCCTCACCCAATAAACTGGGTGCCAGGATGTCTGCGAACGACACCAGGCTCCCCCTGGTCCCCATGGCAACTTTATGCTACAGGCTCTGTGTAGAGTTGTACAGTAAGAAAGTTATTTCCCTTAACCAGGAAATTAACGTTCTTAGAATTGACAGACAGTTGACCCTGAGAGGTCAAGTAAATATCTACAGCGGATCTAAATATTTATAATTAATTATAACTAGTTATGATTAATTATTCATATTTCCCCATGAGCTGATTCGCTACACATATTAATAACATATTGGCTGTCTATTAGTACTTATAAAGCACATATTCTGCATGACCATATTCAACATCCCAAATCCTACCCAATACCTAAAATTTAGTAAAGTATCTTTGCAAACGTAAGAAAATGTGTGCTCAAACAATTTTTTTACACTAAAAACACCTTCAAATACTATTGAAATCATGTTTTGAACCTATGGTTAAATCTACTGTAAATTGATTGGGATACAATCGCCTGAATCTGCTTATGTTGCTCTCATTTGTAAGTCTCCTTGGTTAAAATGTCTGCTAAATAGATAAATGTAAAAGTCATTTAGAACAGATGGCTCTGAAAAGGCATGAATGGTCCTCAAAAATGGCCTGCTTTGTCCCTGCCATGTGTGAACATTGTAAAAGTAGCTCCTCATTGGTCACTGGTATTGATTACTATACCCTACGCTAGCCATCATGCCTGATGATTCATATCGAACAAGCGACGTTACAAGACTGCCAGAGCACTGTGCACAGCTGTCACCTGTTTACTTCCACTCTCACTAGCAGTCAAAGCCAGCCCACACTAACATGCCATCCAGCTCCCGCAACAGAACCGATCCAGATGCCTCCAACATGTGCCATCTCAGTGCTGCAATCCAATCCATTAAAAGCCCTCCATTAATCTCCATTTGTTAACCCCGAGATTGCTACCTGGAGACAAGCGAGGAGGTCTATAATGCTGCCCTGCCCTGATTCCATTGGGTTTTATTTGCTTCTCCTCCTTTGTAAAAAGGACCACAGGATTTGGATGCTTGTCCAGCAGAGGCATTGTTTGATTTTGTGGCTTTTGGAGGAATCCCCATAAAGCCTTAGAGAGAGATGAGATGATCGATGGTCTAAGTCTAAGGATTCAGAAGGGCTGCAGAATCCCAGCGGTCTGTGCAGGATGGGTTACTGGATGTAATGTGCTATATCTGTGATGGAGAGCGAGGCAGAGAGATGCTGTGCAATGCTCAAACATGGCACAGGTGTGAGGTGTTGCAGTCTTGCTGTGGATCAGTGAATTAGTAGCACAGGGGCTTGACTGTACAGGACAGATCATACCCTAGCGAGCATAAAGGGGCAGATGTGTCCTCTGTACTCACAGCGCTGGATGCAGGAACGGCTCTGAATTAGTCAAATTTGTAGAGGCATTGCAAATATCCTTACTATTTCAAATAAATGCTGATTTTTGATGAATAACTTTATTGAGAGAGAAACCAGATCAGAGATTCCAGAAAAAAATCATGTTTTCTACAAAAATATTAGGTAGCAAATATAAAAAAAAAAGTTATTTTAAATTGTATAATGTCACAACATTACTGTGTTCAGATTAGCATAAGAAAACACTTTAAAAACATTTTAAATACCGACCTTACCAACCACAAACTCACATTGTGAGTATGTCTTACAGTTGTGACTTCATATTTTACAGTGTGATTTTCTTATTTTAAACTTTTTTTTTTTTAACAGCTCAGCATGAATCTTAGGTTCTCTTAAGTATTTGGTTTGTCTCCATTTTTTAATGAATCACCTGCATGAACTCCACAACTTGTGTAAAACCTGAAGAACATCTCACTGTCTGTAGTCTGTGGAAAGAGTTCACATGATCAATGTCACAAATTTATGTAGTTTAGACCCCAATGTATTCAATAGCACTTGTATTCATCGATAAATAAACCCTTGGCATTGTTAGCAACAACGGCCCTATTAACATTGTTTGATGACTTTTTATACCAGTGCTTGATATACACTTATCTGTAACATACTTCAATTTACAAAGCTACAACAAGCACACACGTGCCTGTAATAGAGAATCAAAAGCAGTGTTATAGCTGAAGGCTAGCCGTGTGACTAAAGGCCTTTTCAAGAACTCCTCCTTTCCGTTTCTAAGCAAGTTCAACCCATCACCGCTGAGTAGAAATGCTACATGAACTCATTAAGCTCACACAGACAGGAGCTTCATTTGATCTTTGATGTGAATAGTACAAAAATCTACAGCTTACTGTAGCTGTGACCCTTTGATAGTATAGCAGCTGGGTGAGTAGCATTTTCTTCGGGTTCTATTCTTTTGTGATTGTATGTGTGTGTGCATATGTGTGCTATGTAGCATTGGAGGAGGTGTGTGTGCTTGTTTGTGTTTGTGTCTGTATGATGAAGGAGCCTTCAGGCAACTATAGAACACATAGGCTCTCTAATGAAATGTCTGCAGCCTGGCTGCCTTTATTGAGTCTAATAACACATCATTATAGAGAGGGCTGTGCCCACCCTCCTTCAGTACAATAGAGGTCCGAACAGGTGAAGCAGGTCTCGCATTTGGCTTCTCTCTTTTCATCGTACCTCCTCTTGTTCTCTAATTATGTAGTATATAATAACAATTTCTTTTATTTCTACTGAGAAAATAATTTCAAAGCACTGAAACTACATGTTTTGATGGCTTTGGTGGCATTGTTTTGCTGGAAAATATTCTTTAAACTAAATAGAAAATATGTTTGCATGAGTTTTCTATATCTTGTGTTGTCCTAATGAGCACATGGTTGCCTGACAATTGGCCTCTATCTGCGAATGATTAAAAATAACAAGCACATTAGTGTTTGCATGTCCCGGTGGACACTGTCGCTTCAATTATCACTAAGTGGAGGCTACATTTAACTAGCCCTGTTGAAAAAAGTAATTCCTCAAAACAATCTGTGTGAACCAGAGGTCAATTTGTGAGTAAAGGTACACTGAGGCCAACAATCAACAATCTGTCTTTTTGCTTTGTCATTTAACAGACGCTTTTATCCAAAGGGGCTCCATATTACACGGACAGTCCTGCTGATGCAACCTGGGGTCTTGCTGAAGTGCACAATGATGACAGCTCACAGATTTCAGGATTGTTGGAGTTTGTACCTGCAGCTTTTTGGGTACTGGTCCAGATCCTTAGGCTACACCATGCCCGAATCTTTGATTATTTCCTTTAGACCTCAGTAGCTATGAGGCACATATGAGGCAGTGAACCTTTTTTACTCGTTTTTTTTTAAATAAATCCCAGAAACTGAGAGTGCAGATATAGGTGAATTATCAAACTGCAGTTGTGATTCCAGAACTGTGTGTTCCTTATTAAAACAAAAGTTATTGAAGGAAAAAATAAGTTTATATGGTTTCTTCCTTTCTTTTCTTTTTTTTTTTTTTACCATTTTAAGTTAGATTTGTTTGAATATAGTAATACTAATTATATATATATATTAATTTATATATTTTATATATATTTTAATTTATAATATTTTATTTTAAATATATATAAATGTTAAGTCATCATGCGGTCCTCTTAGAAATTAGCTGGTTCTTCTGGATGAGAACCATTCACACAAGATCCATCCTAATTGCGAATTCAGTTTCTGAATTCACTCAAATGAAAAAAACATGAATTTTTTGATGTGCATCTAGGATAGTTTTATGTACATATCCTTTTACCATATAGCAAGATTCTTTAACACATTTTTATGTGTTATTCCAAAATTAGCATTAAATATGCGGATGGAAACCCAGCTTATAACCTGTTTGGGAGAATGGCACAAAAAGAGCCCAATAAGACCCATGCAAAGCACACCTGGAGCCAAAAAACATAATAGTGACCCAGGAAAATATTGCTGAGATGAGCCAAAAATATAGCTTTTTATCTAGAATTCAAAGCTGTATGTGTGCTGCAAATCTAAGACTGCCCACACCTCAAAAAACACCATACCTACAGTAAAGCAGCATCATGCTGTGAGGCCGCTTTTTTATCAGCAGAGGCTGAGCATCTTGTTAAAATGGAAGGTAGACAGAATGCAGCAAATACTGCGAGAAGGAAATAAATTCATGATCTCAAACACAAAAAACACTGTAGTGACACAAATAGGTGAATGTCCTACAGTTGTCTTGTAAAATCGCACAACCATCTTGTGACCAACCTGAATGGCCTTGAGCCAAATGGTACATACTTCACCCATGACTTAATGCGGCCCACATTAGCATTAGCTTTTCAATGCATTGGTTATTTTTTTACAATGTCACGTGGCGATTCAGTAGTCATGCAAACAATGTATTTTTTTTTAAAGATTTTTTTTCCCTAACAAAAAATGTCACGCTTAATTCCTTTGTCTTAGTCATTTCTTTCCTGCATTCCCTGGGCTTTGGCAGTGCTCTTGAGTGCCATATAATGGTCTAAAAATAATGCAGGTGTGAGTGTCTGCTGCATGCTGGGACACTGGGGGTTATTGCAACACAACGTTCTTCTCTCTTAATCCTCTATGCAGCATCAGGTGGGATGCTGACAGAACTAGCCTGTCTCTAAAACAATTCCAGTCTATGTGGGCAGGTGGTTAAACGGCTGGCTTCATATTTTATTTATCGCCTTGTGAAAATGTGATTTCTGCAAACAGATAAGATTTCATCCCATGTGTAAATGCAGGGCAATGGGTTGAGACGTGCTTTCCTGTTTCATTACATCCTGGGATGTCATGGAGATGTGTTATGCTCTTCGGTATGCATAACTCTTCTTTTGACGTTCCTAGGGAGGAGATGGAGGCAGGTTGAAACTAAGTACAAGTGCATGTAGGTTAGTTAGCATGGTTCAGTTAACCCCTGCTGGAACCAACCAACCAAAACAATATTTTAATGTTATATATTATTTACTTATATTACTTTATAGCTATATTTTTTTAATAAATATTTTAATACACATTATATGTTAAATTTGAATGTATTCACACTGTAGATAGGAGTCCCGTGGAGCATCGAAAACATATGCTGTTGTCTAACTATGTTGGCCTGTTCATCAGAGAATAACATTGCAAAACCCTCAAAAATAATAAAACTGAAATGGTGACAAGGTTCCGTAACAGTATGTCCTGAGACTCTAGATTTGGAAGTTTTTTCAGTGCTGTGATCTCAGTGCTGTCTAAGTTTTGACCATGGGTCTGTGCCCTGTGGCGGGCTGTCGTTTGCTGTGTTGGCAGGGTACGGCTGGAGGCCTTTTCGGACAACAGCGGGAAGCTCCAGCTGTCCCTGCAGGAGATCATCGAATGGCTGACATCTAAAGACGAGGAGCTGTCCGAGCAGCTGCCCATGGGTGGTGATGTGGGAGCGGTGCAGCACCAGCGGGAGTTCCACCAGGTTGGCTTAACACACATGCACACTTCCTCATGCTGTCTTTCCTCACATTAGCATATCTTTTCTCTTGCTGACTTTGCTCCTGAACATGGTTAATCTTGTCATCTATCAACATAAAAGAATCAATTCAATATTTAAGACTGCAATATGGCAGCAGGAGTTCAGACAGAATGACATTAAAGATTGGAGCCCACCCACCTGTAAGCTAATAAAAAGCCTCTGAATCCATTATCAAGATGCAAAAGTAGACCTGAATGAAACATGTTAATTGGAAATCTGAACCCCCGTCTGTTCATAAACCACAAAGAGGCTTGCAAGATCACTGAAAATAGAACAAAGAGAATAGTGGCACCAACTGATGCATGCACAATAAATGGTTTAAGATGCAACTTTTATGTTTACACATTTTTCTCTCCAATTTAGGGATAGTTCACCTAAAAAGACTTTTACTCAAGTCATTCCAATCTTGTATAACGTTCTTTCTGACACTGGAAGACAAATGGGGACATTTGGAAGACTACAATGCACAAATTAATGGGCATGGAAGCTTCAAAGCTTCAAAAAATAGACACAAAAGCACTAGGAAAGAAGTATAGATATTATAGTGGTTCTTATAATTTTTTGTAAAATTTTGTAAAGAAACAAACTTTACAGAAATGGATGTTTCTACATTACAATTAAATGGATAGTTCACCCAAAAATGAAAATTCTGTCATTAATTACTTACCCTCCTGTCGTTCCAAACCCATAAGACCTTTGTTCATCTTTGGAACACATATTAAGATATTTTTGAGCTACCATGTTCAAAGCCCAGAAAGGTAGTAAGGACATCATTACAATAGTCCGTTTGAATTTTAATTTTTGGGTGAACTGTCCCATTAATCTTTTACCTGAGGTGAAATATGTCCATATTGCAGAAATGTACAGTTCGAGCTTGACTAACGTGACCTGCCAGAACTAATGCTACGCTTGATGATTATACAAATCATGTGGGTAGTTAGTTAACATTATGTATTTATTTAAGCAGAAACAATGAACAAGTTAAAGCAATGATTCATTCACGGATCACACATCATTACTTCTCTCATGAACTTACATGAACCTAGCAGAGCTGGGGTGGATATCAGATTTTTGTGTCATACGGGTTTGGAAAGACATAAGGGTGAGTAAATGATGACAGATTTATTTTCATTTTTAGGTGAACCATCCCATTAAATATTTACCACTCTCCCGTGCATACACATTATGTTCTGCATTCAAACATGTTTTTTTCTCCCAATACACAAACACAAACTCACTCTCCCAGATAAACACACACCTTGTAATTGGCCCTGTACTACTGCAGGATACTGCTTCCATCTTAGCTCCAATTTCCAGTGCTGTCAGCTGAATAAAGCAGGAAAAAGAGGTGTACTGAGAGAAAAGATTGAGCGAGAGTGTGAGAAAGAGAGAGAGATAGCAAGCTCTTTCTTTCTGTGACTGACACACTGTGAAATCAGCCTCCAAATTAACAGACCTGTATCTCACTGTCCGTTTCTTGGCTCTCACTTTATTGCTCACTTTTTGCTCCTTATGTAGTATGGAGATGCACATATGCACGTGCATGCACCCCTATCCTTGTACTATCATTCCATCTGTCACGTACTGTTCTCTTTCCCTCCAATTCACTGCTGCAATGTACAATGTTCGCGTTCCCAATGTGCCACATCGCCCTAAAACTTTTCCGACAAAGCAGAGAGCAAAATCACATATGCTGCTCTGCCGAGAATTACAGCGTTTTAAGAAATTTTAATTATTGATCATAAGTGGATTTCTTCCTCTGTGTTTTAATATCATACTCTTTTTGTCTTCCCCTGTGCTCATTTTTCTGAGGTTGTTGACAGATTTGAATAGATTGGGTTTGCTTTAAAAACTGTGTAGCCTATATACTAAAACTTGCCCTAATACTAGTATAGACTGAAATTGTTATCGTTTCCCTTGAGTCTTTGAACCCTAAGTAGATACCATCATTACTTAAGAGTACTTAGTTGAAGAAACAACAGAGACATCACCAGACAGAAACAACCATTTCTTGAGGCTTTCCCTACAAATGTATAATCAATACATGAGTGATCTTAAGTCTTTATTTTTGTTCGCTCAGCCAAAGGCGGACCTCTTGAGTATGATGTTTAGCTGCTATTAAAGTTTCACAGTGAGTGGAATGAAAACATTTTCAGGCCTCGGTTATTTCAGGAAATAGCAAGGCATGGGCAAGAGGGAAAGCATACCCTCTTTCCTATGCCTTGCTATTTCCACGAAGACCCCTCAGGAGACCTCTTGATTCCAGCAGCCCGGCAGTACATTTCTTCTTTTGACTGTTTGATTTCAGTTTACACTTTCTTGGTTGCTAACTCAATTTGCAAATGGGTGGGTAGAGGTTTCAAGGACATGGTACGTGTTACTGGGGTGACTCCAGATGCGGTTGCGCAGCCATGTTTGTAATATCCATAATCGGCATAAGCATGCAACACTGGGTATTTCCTGTGGGTAATATGGGAGATAAAATAAATAGTAATCTCTTTATGCTATAAGCGGATTGAACTGTTGGATCATCCAAATAAATGACTTTAAAAAGAGGGGGTAATATTTCTATGAGATTTAAAATAGCACGATGAATGAATGAAGCTGTCGCCTTAGTAACTATTAGGGATTAGTGAAAAAACTGTAGGTGGTGCCTAGAAGTAGGGAATTTACTCCATGATTGATATACATCATAGTTCAGGTCTGGTTTGAGCTGCATGTCTGTACATTAGGAACCCAAATTGATTTCTGTTGGACCCTAGATGTTAAAAAAGAGGTCTAACGGGTATTTAGAAGAGCCTTAAAGGGATTCTGACGTAATTTACTCAACCACATCGTTCCAAACCTGTATGATTTTCTGACTTTTGTGGAATACAGAAGATGATGTCTCAATTGGGTCCAGTGTAGTTTTGGACCCCATTGATTTCCATTGTATGGACACAAACAGATAATATCTTTATGTATGGACAGAAGAAAGAAATTCATACAGATTTGGAACAACATGAGGTATGAATGCCAAAAATTAAATTTTTTGGGTGAAAAATCCTTTTAATGGTATCTGTCAATATCTACCCAGGTAAAGCTGTAAAACTGGATTTAGTTAAGTAGATTGACACCCTCAGAGGTTGATGGATGTTGTGGGGCTCCAATACCGTGTCTGTGAGCTAGTTCATGTGTGTCAGTGAGGCTGCTTTCATGTTTATGCCTCTGCTGTGATGTTTGATCATGTCAGCATGACGCACTAGTAAACATATGTTGTTGTGTGCAGGCTTTCATGGAAGATGTCAAATCCAGAGGGCCTTACATCTACTCGGTGTTGGAATCAGCTCAGACCTTCCTGGCACAACACCCCTTCCAGGAGCCTGAGGAGACATTGCCTGATGGCAAAGGTTTGTTCCCTAATGATGAAAGGTGGTTAATGAACCGTTTTGATACATTTAACTAAGCGTCATGACATTGTGGTCCTGTGGCTCCAGAATAATTAGTCACATGATATTTAGGGCTAAGGTGATTGTCTCAAAAACAAGGGGGTTTCCCTTCGTAACATTATGTGATTGCCACTAGCAATGTTTCCATTCAGATACATTTTTCATTAAAGTTTGATTTTAATGGGGAAAAATAAGAATCCTGCTAAAACAATTTCCAAATAAGTGCTTGTGATTGGCAACAGATGCCTTATGTCTGGGCAATAGCATGTCAAACAGTTCTAGAAGGTAATAGTACAGTGCCAAAAAAAACTACTCTTAACGAGTTTTAATGAATTTAGATTTGTTTTAATTAATAAATTTTAATTAGTCTTTTTCAGGATCATTTTTCAGTGAAAATATATCAAATTTCTTTGCATGTGTTTTATTTTGAATGCAATTAATCGCGATTAATCATTTGACAGCACTACTTAAAACTAAATAAAATAACTCAATAAGCAACACCACATTAGATATTAAGGTTTGTTGTCATAGATTCATCTTGAATGTGTGTTTTTTCTTATTTTTAACTTAAAAAATCCTCTCGTTTTTAGCTTATTTATACTTAAAACAAGTGAAAAAAATCTTAGGTCATTTTTTACGCAGTTACGCCTTGCAAGTAAATTTATTTTTAAATATTTTAACTGGAAAATTAGACAAAATACTTTTTTGCAATATTCTTATGACAATAGATGCACACCTTGGTGTTTCCCCTTCACCTTTTTTTAATGCAATATCCCAAAATTGCATAAAAATATGCGAATGGATACCTAGACATTGACGGGCAGCTCTATTAAATCCGTATTATAATCCACATTAACCCAGCACAGGTGCATAGAAATTACAATGCCTGATGAGAATTTGCCTCCTCACATGTAGGCCATCAGCCCAATTCTGCATCCGCATGTCATCATGATAGTGTCTGTGTCATATGGAGCAATTAATAATGGAGAGATCAGGGCTGTTGTTTTCACTCTGTTAGCTCATAGCCTCTCTGTTACTCCCTATTCTTCCCCTCCTCTCCGTCACAGAAGGCTCTCCTCGCCGGCGAATGCTGAATGTAAGTCGCTCCGTATGGAAGCAGGCCAATGTGGCCAGTGACCTGTGGGAGAAGTTGACGGCGCGCTGCGTGGACCGACACCGGCACATGGAGCGAACCCTGGAAAGGCTGCTGCAGATCCAGGCCGCCATGGAGGAGCTGGCTGTGGCTCTGGAGCAGGCGGAGGGAGTAAGGGACGCCTGGGAGCCTGTGGGAGACCTGTTTATTGATTCGCTGCAGGACCATATAGACGCTACCAAGGTAATACGTCTTCGGTGACCTGATCACAAGTGATTAATGCAGACAAATCGCTGTTTACACTTTTGTGATTGGATTTTAAAGGGGATGGTGTCTGATTTAGTAACTGCATACATCAATTACTACTTCAGTGTGTTACTGCATGCACAAAGCATAACAGAGCAAAAAAAAGTCAGCTTCAATTAAATTCAATTAAATTCAAGTTTATTTGTATAGCGCTTTTCATGATACAAATCGTTGCAAAGCAACTTTCAAATTAAGTTTCTACAATATTTAGTGGTAGCTTATTAGTGGTGACTGTCAGTTAATGTACATATGGCAGAAATGTGTGGAAAAATCAATTAAAGACGTAACATCCGAATTTAATAAGAGAAAATTATTGGTCATCCAATCTTTTACATTTTTAACACACTCTGTTAGCTTAGATCATTTAGAAGTTTCATCTGGTCTTGTTGAGATATATAGTTGAGTATCATCAGCATAACAGTGGAAACTAATCCCGTATTTTCTGATAATATTACCAAGGGGCAACATGTATATTGAAAATATCAGAGGACCTAGGACAGATCCTTGTGGTAGCTTCCAGATATATCTGAGTCTCCCTGCATATGTGATGTTTTGAGTAGAATTGTCAGGGTTATTTTAGTCATGCTTGCCGTAATTCATATCATCTGTGTCACTGCGTGACAGGAGGTTCTGTAAAGTCACCTGCGTGTATGTGTACCAATTATTTTATTTATTTATTTTTTAAAGCTGCACGGAACCGTCAACATAAACGTCAAGTTTCAACATAATATAGGCACAATGGTTGATTGATGTGAGTAGGCGGACTTTCAGGATTATTCAGGGTGCATTAGAGTTTACACAACATTATGTGGTTAAATCACAGTGCACATACCAGTTCTATAGTTACAAACAGGTATCATTGCAACAGTATTGTTGTTGTAACAACTATTCATTGAATTAGATCTATTTTGGTAGTAGTGAATAAAACTTTATAAAATACCCAAAAGTGCAGTATTACATCTTGCATTGGTAGGCATATTTAAGTATTAAAAAAGTGATTTGTTCACTCTTTTTCATTACACTTTTATTTTTAAATTGTTGTTTTATTTATTATTTTGTTTTTATTTATTATTTGGTCAGATATTTCTATTTGTTTTTAATGAAATGCTTTAAATTATTAATTTATTATTTTATTATATTACGTTATTTTATTTTATTTTATTTCAGAATCAAAAGGAATCAGAATGAGCTTTAATCGCCAAAAAGTTTGCAAAAACCCACAAGGAATTTATGGTTTCTCAGAGCTCTACATACTTATGTACAGTATATGCAACTGTATAAATATCAATATCTGCATAATAAGCATCTATTGCCTAATGCCCAGATGGCATAAAAAACCATAAGTACACTGAAATACAAAAACAGGTACGAAGTAGTGGATATGCTAGCTTGTGGCCTGTGGAAAAAACCTTTCTCGTGGCTGGATGTTGTAGTGCACAGCGATCTGTAGCATCTGCCTGAGGGCAGAACAGAAGATTCAGACTGTGTCATAGGTGAGAAGGGCCTGTGATGACGTTACCTGCTCATTTCTTAAGTCTGGAGATCCTGAAAGTTGGGCAGGTGCATACCAGTTGTCCTCTAAGCCAGTGTTTCCCAACCTTTTTTTAGTCACGGCACCCTTTGGAAATTTTAACAAACTTGTGGCACCCTACAAAATTAATTTTGTCACAATATTTGAATTTCTAACTTCGATATGATAATTTGAAAAGTATAGATATTCGGTACAACAGGGAAGAACTGCAGAATATAATGTCATACAGATATTTTTAATATTATTAAAAAATTTTGTCCATCAATGGTGGCAATCAGTAGGCTAATTTCTAATGAAGAGACCAATTTATATGACAGATTTTAATGTAGGCTTTTATACATATGTAAACATGATTTAATTACCATTATAACTAGCTATCTCACAAATTTTTGCTCACTCAGTGTTTTTTTATTTTACAGTGGGGTAATTTTGGTGCAGTAGCAAGAGATAGCTTGATTTCAAACTTTGAACTGAATAAAAAATGACAAGTAAGCAGTCAGTAATAAAATAAGAAATAAAGAAATTAATAATGATAGCACAAATAAAAAATAACCACAGGCCTTCGAATTAAATAAATTGCTTTTTAGTTTTTCAGGTAGGTCTAACACACAGTAGGGCTATTAAGAGATTTTTTTTTATTTTTTACCAATTATCCAAATAATGTTTAGTCCTAGAAAGCTATTATTATCAGAACACGTGAGCATAACATAGCGGTTAGCAGATCAATGAATGAGAGGGCAGCGTTACCAGAGTTGCCCATATACCACACCATGTTACAACACAGTAGGGCTATTGCAGACAGAAACAATACTGTACTACATCGATGTTTCCTGTCGGCTCAATTTTTGAGTGGACTTTGCTGTTCCGATGAGCATGAACGGTATATGAGTGGAGCGACTGCGCGGAGCGCACACGCATAGAGCGGGATAATACGCAGAACGTCACACTACGTGATAGTGAAACCTGAGCGGTGAACAAATTTTCGGCAGCCGGAATTTCGGTGCATCTCTAATTATTGGCGACATCAGAAATGGATATTATATAATATATGCTTTTTTGAACATTTTAGCAATTTAAAAATATTAAAAAAGGATTTTTTTACACGGCACCCCTGCTCTCGACAGACGGCACCCCAGGGTGCCGTTGGGAAACACTGCTCTAAGCCATCCTAACAGCCATAATATGTCCAGTGGCATTTTTATATCTTGACCACCATTTACTTTCTGAATCTTCTTTGTACGGTTTTCCAGCCTGTGTGTTTTAGTCTTTTCTGATAATAGTACAGCTCACTCGGCTATATGCTGCTATTAGTTTTGCCCTTAAGATACTGCACTCAGTCATTTGACTATGATAAAACAGAGAGATTAGTGTCACAACAATAGAAGGACTGAAAGATGAGGCATCTGAATATGTTATCCTGTAATCTACCATGCTATTCTGAAACGTATCTCCCTAATGTTTCCCCTCGTAATCTACCAGCGATGATGTACAGACCCAGACTCCTACAGCTGTGCAGTAGGAGGTCTTTTTATTGACGATATGATCATGGTTGTTCCCGTGGAGATAAGCAGAGTTATTATAGATATGGAACAGTGTAGGTATCTATTTACAGTAATACCTTGTGCATCAGTGAGTCCGAGTTTCTGTTCTGCCGTCCGGATCTCAAAAGGCTTTTTTTATTAATGTAAACATGTTTTTTGTGATGTAATGTACTTTTTTTGTGAATAGCACAGCACAGTACAGTACATGTGTAATTGTGTAATTAAATAATTAACAAGTTTTTCTGCCTAGAGCTGTACCCTGATGCAGTATGTTGAGTTTTTAATTCAGGCTGATGCCGGACTCCGTGAACTGACATGTTCGTGTTACGCTCTGACAGGAGGTGGAGCATTTATCAATGTTTCCCCTGCTGTCAAAACCGGCAAGCACATGGCAGGTCTTGCAGACTTACAGTTTCTCATTCGTTTTCCTGGCTGCATGTCAAGTGTATGAACAGGCCATAAGATCAAGGCTCCTGCTGTCCTACTGCTCCTACAGTTACCTCTTGCCTGGGACCCCATGTATACGGCGGGGTTCTTTTTATTTATTCCTGAAAAAAACAACACATTTTTTAAATAATCTATTTTTTTTAAAATAAATGAATAAATGAATGAACATTAAATTGACCAAAAGTGACAGTAAATACATATTTAAATTTTTTTTTAACTTTCTGGTCATCAAAGAATTCTTTTTCAAAGAATACTAAAAAAATATTAATCTGCATTAATTAGCTAATCAGAACTGTTTTCTTTCGAATATTCTTCATATTAGAATGATTTCTGAGGGATCATGTGACACTGAAGTCTAGAATAATGGCTGCTGAAAAATCAGCTTTGCCATTACAGTAATAAATTATATTTTAAAGTATATTAAAATAGAAAACAGTTATTTGAAATTGTAATAATATTTCGCAATATTACTGTTTTTTTTATCAAACAAATGCAGCCTTGGAGTGCCAAACTTCAACTGTTCACTTACAAAAATATTTCTCCCTGCACTTTTAAAAAATTATCTTGCGACCAGTTTGCTGTCACACACATTGAGTCTTTTCACACTTACACATACACACATTTGGTGCAGTTTCACTCTCTGCCATCGACAGATTGGGTCTCTCTTGCACGTATGCCCAGTGTGGCACCTCAATGTAAGTGTGTGGAAGGAAGCGAACAGCGGTGGTGGATGAAATGAAAATGGACAAGTGTAGGCTGTGAATGGATAAAAAAATCTCTTTAAACATTAAAATATCCACCCTATGCTCAGACTGTCAATATCAGGACGTTGTATTGCTTTAAATCAGAACAGACATAGTTGTAACACTCAACAAATTTAACATAACAATGCACAGTGCACCCAGAAATCAGATGGAAAGTCCATGTAAGTAATTCATGGCATGAAGTGAAAAGATTATGTGGTGTTGATCATCCATCTCTTTTTTGCTTTCTGTTGTAGCTATTTAAAGAAGAGCTGACCCAGGTGAAGGAAGGAATGAAACACATAAATGACCTGGCCCACCAGCTGGCCATATCTGATGTGCACTTGTCCATGGAGAACGCCAGAGCTCTGGAGCACCTCAACAACAGATGGAAACTTCTGCAGGTAGTGAATTCACACCATCTTTATCTCATCCTTACCTGCCCACCATCACTAATGGACCCCTATGGAGATCATACAGTGCAATGGTCACCATTGACGGCAATGGCTCCAGCCAGCTAAGTTAGTGCATATACACTATGAAAAATGGAGCTTAGGAGATGGAATATAATACGCCGGTCCTGCCTGGCTGAGAGCGGTGATGGCTCCATTATCATCGGTCATGGGGAGTGCCTTTTGACTACATGCTCATGGGAAAACAAAGGCCTTTCCGGCGAGATGTAAAATGAAATTGAGTGTTTCGATTGCATCTGGTTGTTTTATGTGTGAGATGAGCTTAAGAGAGCCAGAAAGAAATGCAGGAAGAATGAGAAGTACTCTTGAGTGTGGGGGAGTGTGTAAATCCAGTTATCGAAAAATGACTATGAAATGCATATCTGCAGCAGTTTGTGTGACCTAATGTGACAGAAGACAAACAGCACAAGTGTGCGTGATCATATCTCTGTCTTTGTAGTATGAATGTCATGAGAAATGCTCTGTTGATGAATCCTTGGGTTTTAATGCGCACATTTTAATGCATGTTTTATAGGGTTTTAATGGAATCACAAATTTAAAATTAATGTATATTAAATAATATATTATATTTAATTAATAATATGATATCCTTATTAATTAATGACATGCAAATAACTGTATATTTGCTGAAATATGACCCCAGATGAAAGCAGACTGCTACACTGGTCCATTTGTAACAAAACCTAAAGAAACCCTGCAGAAATGAAAATAGTAACTTACTGTACTCACCGACATGGTGTTACAAACCCATATGACATTCAGTTTTTTGGGTGAACTACTCCATTACTTATCAGAGAACTTTGATTTAGTGTGTAAAGTAGTCCATTCTTGAGTCTGACTGTTTCTCTTTCTTCACTCAAGGGGTCTATTGAAGAACGTCTGAAACAGTTGCAAGATGCCCACAGAGATTTTGGCCCCGGATCACAGCACTTTCTTTCCAGTAAGTGTGGTAACTCATTTGAAGCCATAGAGTCTTCTGCCGGAGTGTGATGCTGAGCACTGGGAGAGGGGTGGGCTGATGGAGCTTAGCGGAGAGGGGTTGGCAGGACTGTGTTTAAGTGGGCAGAATGGGCTGTGACTTTATTTATTCTCACTGTCACTCACTGCCCGGTCTAATATTGCAGGACAAAGACAGTGCCTGCTACACACTTAGCCTCATTTAGAAGTTGTCCAAACTTTTCTGGCTCTCTAATTCACTACAAATCAGTACTACATTTACTACGTTAAACGAGGACACAGGGAATGGCAATTTCAAGTGACATTCCAAGAAGTGGACTTGGTCTTATCGTGGAGCATTTGGACACGGTCTGGGCAAAGATTTGACCCTCAGTTATGAACGAGGCTTGCTTAAATACTCACAACTGAATTTTAAAGCTGCATTCAGTCCTTTTTTGCTTATTAAAATAGGGTTTACACATAAATACATGAAAAGCACTATAGAGAAATATAACTCAAAAGATATGTAAAATCCTAACATATGCTTTATCCAAAACTTTAACCAGATAAAAGTTAGCAAAACCAAAAAGTGAGTGCATAGTTAGATTATTTAGCTTATTAGCCTTTAGCTCAGCCCCTTATCTGAATATGAGGCTCAGAGGATTATTTGTTGTTTTAGCCAGATTAAATCTTGCTCGACTGCCAATAATTTTTTAATAATCAAAATCAATTTAAAATTGCACCTGTTTGTCAGTAGCTCAGTATTACTGGTTTATTTTGTGGCACTTCATTTTGTGATTTCACTGGAACAGAGAGTTAGTTAGGATAGAGAAATAAAAAAGTATAGTGTACATAGTTATGTGCATTATGTGCAGAGGTGGTGCCCTGTTCTCTCGCTTACCCCTTTGGTCCTCCACTGACTAGTGGGATGGATAATACTCAATGTAATTTTACATAAATATTTAAAAAATGCTGACACCTAATTCATTTCAGATTGTAAAAGCAGCTGAGAAGGAAGACAGGAGTGCTGAAGCCCTCTAAACGGAGTCCAGAATGACCTCAGTGCCCATATAGTTCTCAGTTTTCACCATTTGTATCTCATAGTACAGTAGCGTTTGACCTTAGGGGTTCCGTATAAAGAGGTTTGCAAAGCTCCACTCACAGAAAAGCTTTCTAACATTTTGAACACTTTTGAGGTGCTGTTGTTTAATAGCCTCTCCGTGTGGAAGCAGTATGCTTGATGGACCTTGAGCGGTGCCGTTTGAGATTTTCAGAATAGCTTTTCATGCTTGACATGTCTGTCTTATTGATATTGCCCTCTTTCTTTCTCTGTCACTCCAGGCTCCGTCCAGATTCCTTGGGAACGTGCCATATCCCCCAACAAAGTGCCATACTACATCAAGTAAGTTCAGCCGTAAAGCATCAACAGTCTATGAGTGTCAGAAACGAGAGAGACAGTGTAAAACTGTGGGATGAGCATGTCAGATTATCAGGTATAGAGAGCAAACTCAATTACTGATCCCTGGTGCAGGGATTATTGCACTGTGATAAACAAAATAAAAAAATAAAATAAAAAATTCAACTGTGGCGTTCCTTTTGTCACGCAGCCCTGTGCGTTTTTAGCGATTTGAGTTTATAGATGTCACAACAGAGTCTGTATTGTGTGGGGATTGCAGAAAGGTAATTGAAATAAAGCTGTAATAAAATTTAAATATTAGATACTTAAATTAGGAATGTTGCCTCGTCAACTAACTGCAATAAACAGCAAAAAGTTTAAGTACGGAAATTACTGCAACCAAAATTAAATTAAAAGATAAATAAATATAAATATATACAATATATACATATATATATACAAATAATAGAAATGACACAAGTACATAACAAAATTACCAAAACTTTAAAAAAAGATTACAAATACTGTAATAGTAATATAAATAAAAGTATTATTTATAAAATATTATAGTATTTATTAATGCCATGAAGTGCCATGTCAGTAATCTCTGAAGTCGCAGGAAATGATGTCAGGACAGTGCTAATTGGTTGATGGAATTACATGAATACATGCCTAACCCTGATGTCATGGGAAGCATTTTATGTTTCTGATAAACCCAAATGTTAAGAAAAGACACAACTGCTGGTCAATGTGAACAAGTCAAAGGATCAAAATTATGCAACTGATTGTTTACATGTCATTGGCCAATCAATGTAAACGATACCGCAGTTAATGATGAGTAAGTGAATACATGGAAAACTTCCTTTTTCAGACCCCCTCACTTATTTATTTGTTCCTATGATTTATTCCTCTGATCGTTTTTTCACGGCTGCTGGTGCTATAGAGGAAGGCACGAGTACATGTTGCAGTACAGTATGCAGCACACATGTACCGGCTTTGTGGAGATATTCTTATACTACATGCCTATTCGTCAGATTTGAATTCAAGCAGTGTTTAGCCATGAGCTTTTCTTTGAATGTCATCAAGGCAGCCATTGTGGATATAAGCATGCAATGGCTCTGAGAATCTTTGTTCAGGATTACTGTGATTGTGAGTACTCTCTGTCTCTCTCACTATACTGTGGAAATGTTTCAGATTTACGGGTGCCTATATATTTTAAAACTTATAACCATATATTAGACCAAGTGATGTAATGTTAATATACCAATTCTACTTGAACTATCTAAATCTTCTTGAATTATCAAAAGCTTTTTACTGTAAAATGTACTAATAATCACTTTATTAATGCAGGTGGTTAAAAAAACAATGAATTAGAGTTCATCATAAGAGGCTTTTGCATAAAACATGGACAGTACTCATACTGAATACAGACAGTGCACAGGGTCATACACACAAAGACAACCCATAGGAAAGAAAAATCAAAATTGAGATCTCTTTAACGTCTCAAATATTTCTCCTAGACAGAAATGAGGTTACTTTAAGATTGAATGGAGATTTTAGCTTGAGTCTCCTGCTTCTCAAACTTGTCTCCTGAGACAAAAACTCTAACACTCTCACAATGGTCTCCTTTAAAGCTTTAAAAGAGATCTTTCCATTCAATTTCCATTCAATCTTAAGGTAACCTAATTTCTGTCTAGGAGAAATATTTGAAATGTTAAAGAGATCTCTTTTTTTATTTTATTTGTATTCTCTCTGGTTAGCTTCAATGTCATGTATCCACACCATTTCAGTCAAAGACAAGACATGCATTGTCATATTTGAAGTTGTTTTATGTAGACAGCGTTTTATTGCACAGTGATTTAACAGAGGAAACCATAACCTATATTTACATACATGCAAAATGGGCTGTACAAGACAAAATTTTAATACTAAACAAAGCAAAAAACAATAAAGAGATATTCTATGTTTCTTCCACCACATTCTCAGTTTTGACTCTTTTTTTCTCAAATATTTCCCATGTCTCATTTGTGTCTACTTCCATTTCTCCTAAGGAATTTTAGAAGAAACATCTGAAATGGACATTGAAGATAAATTTAAACATTTAAACTAGTAACCCTTGATTTTCTGAAATGTTTAATGGTTTTTGAAATGTTAGTTTTAGTATTTACAATATTAGTAAAAGTTTAACGTTTCTCCTAAGGAATGTTAGAAGAAACATCTGAAATGCTGTTGATACTAAAATGAGAGATATATGAGAATCTCATCTAAGTCTCCTGAGCTTAGGAAAAGCAACCACTGAGCAATATTTTTTTCCTATGGCAATACAGCATCAGGGTAACCAACCCGACCTCACAGGAAAACTATTTTATGAGGTGCCGAATTTGTATGAATTCGTACAGTGTGAATCTAACCGATAACATGCTTTTTAGAAAAAATATGAAAATAAAAAAATATAGAAAAAAAAACATGAAGGTCAACCCCTTATCCCACCACTAACCATAACAGTCACTGAGAGGTAAGCAGATTGTGTGAGAATGTACAAATTCATACGAATTAGCCACCCATTCACTAAAATGTACTAAATGTACTAGTTACTAAAAAGTGCCATGAGATTGTGTTTGGGCAACACACGACACAAGAAAATGCAATAAACATTAACTAAATAACAGAAAATGTGTCACAAACATAGACTGTATAAAAACATGGACGTAATGTCCGTGACGTCACCCGTAGGTTTGCAAAGATCGTTTTTGAAGCTCAAAGTGGGTGGAGGCGGCCGTCGCCATCTTGGCAGCGCATCACTCCCGGATAATCACTCAAGTGGCCACGCCCTTAATTATGCAGAACTTTAAGGCTTAATGTAGTTTAAACGGATGAGTTATTAAAAAAATTCACCCCCCTCACAGTTGTCATGAAGGGCAAAATTAGCTATATAGACCAAAATAATTTGTAAACATGTTTTTTTCTGCTGTAAAGTTGGGCATTTTAACATGGGGAGTCTATGGGATTGACTTCCTTTTGCAGCTAGCCTCTAGCGGCCAGTTGACGAATTACAGTTTAAGTCACTTCCGTATTGGCTTCACAAGAGAGAACGGGAGGTTGCCGCTTGGTCACAAATCACCCTAATGTACTTTACTGATAACAAAAATAAGAATAAACTAAATTATTTATATAAAATATAATGTGATGTGTCACGCAAGGACTTTTGGAAACGTACTGTTTTCCACTGTAAATTATACAGTAATTTGTAGTTTTTTACTTGCAAAAACATAAATTTGACTGTATTTTACAGTAAAATGACATATAATGTGGTCAAACCAACAGTTCTTCACTGTATATGGTCAGGTCACAAGTTAACCAATTGCCAGATTTTACTGCTTTACAAACCCTATGGTTTTGTATAAACACATTTTTATAGTGTACATAAAGGCTTCTTTTATAGTTTACTCAAAAATTTATATTCAGACATCATTTATGCACCCTTCAGTCCTCCAAATATAAAAGGGGTTTTCATTCTGTCGCAAAAGGTGAAAAGCTGTTCCTGTGTGCGTCGTAACCATTTGCCAAATTTGAATATGCAGAAAGCGGCAGCAGAGGGGAAATTGTTCAGTCCGTAATGACTAAAATTTGCATTTGTGTTGCATAGAAGTAACAAAGTCATATGGGTTTGGAGTGCCATGAGGGTAATAAATAATGAAAGAATGAGTAAATAATGACAGAATTTCATTTTTGGGTGAACTAGTCCTTTAATGTTTCTCTCACGTGTGTTCTCCCTCCTCTCTCTATGTTTTTCTATTTTTGGCTTCGCTACTCTGCTTTTACTCTACTCTTTTCTCTCCCCTTTTATAGCCATCAGGCTCAGACAACCTGCTGGGACCATCCAAAGATGACTGAATTATACCAAGCTCTGGGTGAGGCAATTAAACACAATTAAACTCTGCTCTTATATCTTCTATGTGTCTACTTCCCACTGGGGAACCATAGAATGGTACCCCACACGCAAGCTCAAATACACCAACTAGAAGACGGTCTCACACTGAGCTCGGTTTCTTTACCTGGATCTCTCATTATAACCTAATATTTCATCCCACCCCAGAGATGTCAACAGCTCTCTCGTTAACCCAGGGGCAGCTGGACCAACCTTACGATTGCATTGCCAACTTCTAATTAATAATGATTAAAGGGCGTTTACTGTGTGTGTTAATCTGATGCGATGTGACGCGGGTTGTCTAAACACTCCGGCACGGCATGAGCATAAACCGCTCAACCCCACCGAAGTGACACATTGCTTCCTGTCTCTCTGTTTGCCTATGTCAGAGCTCAGCTATTCTTTTGCTGCTTTTTTTCTCTCCTCATGAATGATATTCTCTCTTTTTCCTCTCCCATCTCCCCTGCTGCTCTCTCACAGCGGACCTGAACAATATCAAGTTCTCTGCATACCGGACTGCCATGAAGCTGAGGCATGTGCAGAAGGCTTTAAGATGTATGTAGAAAGAAGCACCCACACTGGTTTGCCCTTTTCCCTCTACTGCTCTTTGAGCACAAGTCATTGATTATTCGTGAATTTCGCGTACAGAGCTGGCCCTGCTGTGCGCCTCTGATCCGTCTTTTTCATTAAAGCCCAGTGATTTTTATGCAGCTTAATTAAGCCTAATAATTGGTGTGATTGTACTTCTTCGGGGGAGGTAATTAAGAAGTCTGCATGAGGAATTAACCACTGTTCCTCCCGCGACACGCTTTGCGGGTGGAGGTTTATCTGCCACTGTCCAGACAGCAGCTTTCTCTCGTTGGCAGTTCCCTTCTTTCCTTCAGCCTCTCCACTGTGCACATAATATAAATATAAATGTGTCCATGTAGGTTAGTTTTTCTTTCAGGAGCCCTTCAAAAAATAATATGGCACTGAAAAAAATCTGCTATAATACATTGAAAAATGTATGATTTATGTGTTTCTTGCAAAAGATTTTATTTCCTTACAATACACATCTACCCCTGGATGTCCATCAACAGTAAAAAATGCTTTTTTGCAGGAAACGGATGTTGTTATATTACATCTAACTAGCCAAACTTTGGCTCCTTTGCGGAGAGTTTTGAACCCAATGGGTCATCCTATAAAACTGGTGCCTTTCCCCTTTTGAGAAGCTGATTTATGCAAATAACCAAGGAAAAAAAATATTTTTTAGCCGTTACTAAAATCTATTGTACCATCTAAACACACACATATACACACATATAAAACCTAGTTATGTCTTCAGAAAATTTACAAGTTGATGGTTTTACAGTTTAATTTGACGTTGCAAAGGTTTTACTCAAGTTTGTGAAACTAGATGCTTGTTTTCTACAAATTTTGTTCAAGGTAACAGGTTTAAGATTGCCCTCAATTGACAAACACGTCAAAACAAATGATAAAGTATAATAGAGGAGACTGACTTGTCCTTGAAAAGTTTGCATCTTGAAAAGAATGACGCCACGTACAAAATATATTTCAGAATTTCAAAGAATTTTTTATTAGTTAACATTAACAACAATCTAACACACAAAAACTCTATATACCTGTATGGAGAAAGAGATAAATAAATGAATTCCTGGTTTTCGTAAATGTTTCGAAAAATGTCTGTAATAACAGTAGAAGTTCAGCTTCAGCTGTCATTTCTTTTTTTATTTGTTTGTTTGTTTGATATTTTTACACATATGTACATGAAGGAAAACAGATGGCACCTGCATTGTAGAGTCATCCTCATGGAGAAAACATGTTCAGGGCCACATAAGCAAGTTGAATCCACTACTGAGCATGGCATGTTACTGCTTAGGACAAGTTACTGCTTGCATCTCTCTTTCTCTCACACACACACACTCCTGGTTTGCTAGTCCATGTCATTAGCCGAATTAATAACCAGGCTGCTATAGAAACGGTGCTTTTTTGTGTGCCTGGGTCTGATGATTGAGGATGGCTGTATAAAATGAGCATCTACAAAGGCCTGTTAGAGTCTCTAGCAGCCCACCTAACCCTGAAAGCACCGTGGCAGTGCTGCTTCCATATTTCAGCTCATTATCCAATTAGGATGACATCAGCATACAGCCTAAACCCTGTACTCTCACTGCCGCACTAGAGATTGCCAGAGGAAATGATGTTATAGCAGTCAAATCAAATTAGTTAACACTCCACACACGTACAGTAATAAGCATCTGACCTATATATATATATGTGTGTGTGTGTGTATGTGTGTGTTTTTCTAGTGGACCTGCTGAAGTTAAGCAGCGTGGTGGACGTGTTTCGAGAACAGGAGCTGCAGCATGCCGAGCACGTGATGGATGTGGTGGAGGTCATTCACGCTCTCACTTCCCTGTATGAGAAACTAGAGGAGGAGAGGTCCGTCCTGATCAATATCCCCCTGTGCGTCGACATGTGTCTCAACTGGCTGCTGAATGTTTACGACAGGTACTGACGGTAATGTCACTCACGACCCATTTGACCTGCTCCAACAAATGATGTCAAACCAACCCTGCACCCTCCTGCTGTCTGTGAGACACTTTTACTGGTCAGTCACACACTGCGCAAAAAGGGGCATCCTGTATCTGGGATTTAAGGGTTAATGATGTGACACTTATGTGACACTATATATATATATATATATATAGCTGAATACAAAGAGTATAGGTTCTAAGAACTTGGCACATGTGTTTCAAAGATTTTTAGATTTTTCCATTTTATTTAATGTGGACACTCTTATACGTCATTGACCCTTAAATCTTTCACTTATAGGCAAAGCTTTGTTCTCCGTGTTCCACAGTTAAGTGAATTAAAAGATGACTACGGCACTGAGACATCACCAGCAGGCAGCTAATCAGACTGTAGGAGTTAAAAGCCCCACTGCTTGACTCCAAGTATCGCATTCTGTGCCAAGCTCTTAGCTTCTTAGCCAACGTTTAAAAAAAAAAAACTGATTAATTTATTTAATTATTTACTTGTTTTTCATTATCCTTCGTGAATTTGTCTCAAACATATACTAGACTCTTAACTACCTGCTGCTAATGACTGGAAATCAGAGCTCTCACTCTGCGAATAATTGGTAGTAATTGCTTTTTTGTTTTGCTACAAACGCTGGATGTGAATAAGAATGAGCAGCATGCATGAGGATGATAATGACAAGCTCTCAGTCAAACAAGAAAGCCAAACAAGGTAGGAAATGTTCCCTTTAGTAGCAATACTGAGAGGGGATTTCTTGTTATTCAAAGCAAAATGTGATTAGGTAGTGTTTGATCAGTTTTCTAGCAAATTTTTATTTATTTTTTTGCGTCTGTACAGCAATCTGTTTAGATTTGCTCGTGAGATCTTGGTCTCAGTGGAGCTCAAATGCTTCCTGACCTGTTTTAGAATCTTTTTTTGACAGGCCTATCTGGTGCAATAAGTGTGAAATGTCTTTTCCTGTAAGCATAAAACATTGAATAAGACAAGAAATGTACCACTATACAAATATCTAAAAGTACACTGTGTACATATATACTTGCTGTATCACTGTATTTTGCTCGGCTAGCCTTAGCAGCTCCTGGCAGCCTCCTCATTAAGGATTCAGATGGCTTGGAGGAAGTTACTGCTCCAGAGTAACTTCATATGTTGACCATATATCCATGGTAGCATGTTAATGACTGTAGTGAGAAAAGGCAGTTGCTGGGATGATTTAAAATTTTTTTTTGCATTGTGTAGTACATGGAGAGAGCGCAGACTGTACAACATAATGCAGGGCCCTTTCAGTCCTGTTTGGTGCCGCTTACTGTAGTTACTCCATAGTCATACTAATTGACAAGATCATTTCAATAAAGAACCTTAGTGAATTTTTAAATGTGTGTTTGTTTCTTTCTCCAGTGGTCGTAATGGTAAGATGCGAGTGCTCTCCTTCAAGACGGGCCTGGTTATTCTATGCAATGCAGACATCCAGGAAAAGTATAAATGTAAGTAGAGGGCTGTGTCACATAAACTTGATGTCTTTCTGTACAGTCTGCCTTCCCAATTTTCTGTCCTTTTATTTCTACCCCTAAACCCTTACAGTAACCTTTTTTCATGAAGCCATATTCAAGCCACCATGACGAAGTCTTTTATCCCAACAAAGGCTGCATTTATTTGATCAAAAATACACTAAGAACAGTAATATTGTAAAATATTATCACAATTTATAATAACTGTTTTCTATTTTAATAGATGGTTTTAATGGTATGTTAAGTTTTACTATCCTTGTTAGGACTTTTGGACCCCACACCATCTGCAAAACCTGACCCACACACCACCTTATCCTTTTTTTTCTTCTTCTTCTTCTTTTTTTTTTTTTTTGAATCTGTGGTCCAGTAACACTAAAGTGAAAATGACCATGCCACAGTGTAAAGTCCTAGACGTTCTCTCACAGGGTTTCCCTTCCAATCTTCTCTAATGCTTTAAAATTTCATCTGTGGCGTAAAATCTCATCTGCTGTTGTGAGAGAGGGTTAGGGGGTAATTTGACAGGGCAGACAAAAGCAGGACCCAGTAAATAAGAGTCAGGCATAGTGCACTGCAGAAAGCATTAGAGGAGAAGAGTCCGAGTCAGATGTGGACATCCTCGAGTTAGAATACAACCATCATAACTCCCAAACATTGACTAAAAATGTTTTATATCTGTAAAGGTAATGAGCACTGAATGATTGGTCTGTCTTGATCGCTTTGTTACCAATGTGCCATTTCAATAGTAAAAAGCACATGAGCTCTTACTTAGAGTGTGTATACAGGGGGACCTATTGGACATGTAAAGATTAAGGCCCTGCAGGGCCCCGGGGCATCAGCCTCTTTGTGGAAAATGCAATTTTTTTTCTGTTGGAAAATCCTGTTTAGGATGATAGCTGCGTTTTGGAACAAGCTGATCTAAACTGGTCATTATTTGGTTGACCAGCCATGTTGTTCCAAATCCAACTGGATCACCATAAGTAGCTGGTTTGTTGGTGGTGTATGAGCTTATACCAGCCAAGCTTAGGCCAAAAGAAGCCATCTACAAGCTTAAATAGCATTTTCCATCAAAAAATAGACTTTGTAATAAAGTCCCAATTTTGTTGCAATAAAAGTTGCAATAAAAATTTAATATTGTTGCAGTTTCAAAAATAATCACACCTTGTGTGCAATACTTTCCAAAAGAGACACCAGTGTACAATGACTATTATACAACATCAAAGCTGCAATAAAGGATTCTGTGAGTGCTGAGGAGGGACCAGGAACAAATAACATCTCTCATTTCTTTGTTTATTTCATATCATGCCAACAGCCACTGGCACAAAGCGCTGTTCATCTGTCTATATCAATTTTACATCTACAGTGGCTTGTTTTTGGGTGTCAGGCCTGTTAGCTTGAGGGCCCTGGCAGTCAGAGGATCCGGGGCTCTGGCCTTGATTGACCCATCCATAATCTGTCCTTGGACTAGACTATGTATGAGTCTGGTTTACATGTAAGTGTGAATGTGTGTGCCCCCACAGCAGGAAGGTTTGTGTGTGCCAGCCACTTTAGATGGTGCTATTTTTACTGGCACTGCAGAGAACATTCTCACTCCTGTCAGGATCATTCTGCTCAGTGATGGCTAGATTCATGACACATACTGTTTGAGCCGTTCGCCTCTCTCGGCTAATGTTAGCCTTTTGTCCACATTTACACCAGTGCTTGCGTGATGCACACACTTGCATATCTTGCCAGACTCCACTCTGCCAAAATGACTTTGTTGCTTATCAAATATTTGTATTTTCCAGTGAGAAAAAAAAAATCCAGACATTTTTAAAGCAAGGTGATTTACTTGAAGCAAACTGCACAATATACATCACAACTTGTTTTATGTATATCTTTAATTTAATCTTTAAAGGGGTCATATGATGCGATTTCAATTTTTCCTTTTTCTTTGGAGTGTTACAAGCTCTTGGTGCATAAAGAAGATCTGTAAAGTTACAAAGACTAAAGTCTCAAATCCAAAGAGATATTCTTTATAAAAGTTAAGAGTCAACCACGCCTACCTAAAACGGCTCGTTCTAACACGCCCCCACGTCTACGTCACGATGTGGGAAGATTTGCATAACGCCGCCCAAATGTTCACGCAAAGAAAGAAGGCGTAACTTTTATTCTCGCTGTAGTATTGTTGTTGCCGCCGCTGCCATGTCGTGAAGGAACTACTTTGTTTGGCCTTCCAAAAGAGGACGATATCCGCTTCGTCATGCCTAGAGCTGATCCGTGCTGGTCACTGAGGAAATACATCAATTTCACGCTGTGGATCGCCGGATCGGCTTTCACCGTGGACGAAGCGGAGTCCAGCCCGAGGTCGCCACATGCCACCGCATAAACACATTTCATTAAACCAAATACACAAAATAATGTTCTTTTTAGCAACATAATATGACCCCTTTAAAAGTTGTTTTTCTAAATGTTCTTTTTAATTGAAGGATATCTATAGTTAAAATTAGGAAATACAATTTGTAAGACATTGTTATTATTAGTATTATTTACTTAATTTTATAATCTTTATTAATATTTTAAATTAGTTTTTATTTTTGTATTTTGTTTGTTAGTATTTGTGGTATGTGCTTTTGACATTTTGATTAGTTTTTGTTTATTTAAATATTTCTGTTTAGCTTTAATATCTTTTTACCCCAGTTTTAGTAATTTTAATACTTCCATTTACTTCAGTTACTTTTGTTGTTGTTTTTTTTAAGTTTCAGTTTTCCATCAAATAGTTATATTTTATTTTATTTCAGCTTTATTTCAATTAACATTTTTTTAACAGTAATAAAATTGACCAGAGGGGGAAGAAAAAAACTTAATTCATATTCTTTCATATTCTGTAATGAAAGTATTAATTTTTTATATATTTTTACTTGGAAAAACACAGATTAATTAATTTTATTTATTTATTTATTTTTATTTTTTTGCAGTGCCGACATAAAACATTAACAACACTGTTGCAGTGACAACATTAAAGTGTGAGCCATCTCGCCTCACACCTCTATAACCTAAAGCCATTTAAGTCTCACATTCTCAGTTTGCCCACCTCCAGGTTTCTTCACACTGGCACAAAGCTCCTTTTCCCTATTGCCTCCTTTTAGTGCAGCATTCAACCAGGTCTTCTGTGTGTGTATTGCAGACCTTTTCAGACAGGTGCGTGGTCCAGGTGGACTGACAGATCAGAAACATCTCAGCCTGTTACTGCACGAGGCTATTCAGATCCCTCGGCAGCTTGGGGAAGTGGCGGCGTTTGGAGGAAGCAACGTGGAGCCCAGTGTCCGCAGCTGCTTTCGAATGGTAAGACTTTAGATTCTCTCTTTCAGTATCTCTCATTTTCTCTGATAAGCTTTCTGTTTAGATGATGAAAGGGCCTCCCTCTACACAGACCCTTTGCTCTCTGTGATGAGCAAATCTTCTTAAATATTTGTACCAGAGGCACACTTTCTCACTTTCCTTCTTTATTGCCTGTCACATTCCTCTCTCGCCCTCGCTCTCTCCTAACTAGGCTCTGCGTCTCCTGGGTTTTTGGGCTGGAATGTACAGAGATTAAAGAGCTGTTCTGTGACTTTATTCCTTTGGGTTTTAGTGAGTCACTGGTCAGAAACATACTCTACGCAAATGCTTGGTCAGTACTTGGTAGTCCTTTTGTGCTTATTAAATGTGCATTTCTCCTTCACTGTGCCAACGTCAAGCTTGCATACTCAAGGGGTCAATAAAGTTACCTTCAAACATCTGTGCCATTAAAAGAGAAGTGCATAATTTCAATGCAATTAACGCCACTAAACGAAATAGCAAACACAATGGCTATTTTTAAACGTTTCCCTAAACACTCCCCATCAGCCATTGGTTGCAATGTTTTTATCACACCACAGAGACACAGGTTAGACTTGTTGGGGAACCAACCAAAAATGGCTATCTTTTGTATTTCTATATTCCTGGTATGCAGAAAAGTATTTTACAAAATAAGAAAATAATACACATAGACCTTAAACCAGACATGTTGTTATTCAGTTTACCAGCTTGGAAGCTAGTCAACAGTTACACTGATTTTAAAAGCTGCTGTGTTATTTTAGATTAGAATTAGATTAGATCTGTTACCCCAAAAAGTGTCAACACTGTCTCAACTAATGACATAACTGGCAGGACTAATTTGCAAATGTATAGGAAACCTGTCTGGAAGAAAGTGTTTTTGCTATTGATGCTAGAGGCACAGAAATTCACTTTAAAAAACACATTTCACTTTAACACTACCTTTCAAAAGTTTGGGCTTAAATGTTTTTGTCTCTTGTGTCTCTTATGCTCACTAAGGCTGCATTTATTTGATAAAAAATACAGTAAAACGGTAGTATTGTGGAATATTATTACAATTTAAGCAAATTGTTTTCTTTTTTAATATATTTTAAAGTGTAATTTATTTCTGTGATGTCAAAGTTGAAATATCAGTCAGTCTTAAGTGTCAGAAATGATGCTGATGAAAAAATGATGATTTTTTCAGGATTCTTTGATGAATAGAACTTTCAAAAGAACAGCATTTATTTGAAATTGAATTTTTCTGTAACAATATAAGTCTTTACTGTCTCTTTTGAGCAATTAAATGCATTCTAAATGAAAGTATTGATTTCTTTAAAAACAAAACAAAAAAAATTAACAGTGGTGTAAATTGAGTTGCGTTCAATTGCGTCGGTGTGCAATCAAGCTTTCCAAAGAGTTTGGGTTCATATACTTGCATAGAGTGTTTCAGACTTTCAGACTGATAGTCTATGCTAATTAAGGAAAATGAAGGTGTAATGCTCGCTGACATCTTCTCATCCATCTTTACACTTATGAGGCTATAATTCAGAAAATGCAGGGGCATCGCAGTGGAACGTAACCTTCTGGCATTTCATTCTACTGATGGCCTAATTATGAAATTGGTGTAGGGCACAGGTTTCTTGTAGAATGGCCTTAAACCTTTCATTCTTAGGTCTGCCAGCTCTTAATTAAATCCTGTTCCATCCAAGAGCATGTGTGCAATTTCAGGCACACGCAATTAAAAATCATTTATTTTGACGTTTCCATGTCCATGTCTGCCTTTATAATTCTGGAAGAAATGCCAATCAGTGCTTTCCAATTACACAATTTTTTTCACTGGCTGCATTAATCATGACAGATCAAGAAAGATGTAGCTCAGCCAGTCGGTGTGGGTTTCAGCGTGTGTCTAGATGAAAAGACTGGTTCACTTTGTTTGAAGTTATGGACTATCTCATGGGAAACTCTCAGCTGTCCCTGTGGTATGGACTGTTTAGAAGATCCTCTTTTGTTATTTCAGTGAAACTTCTGGAGTCTTCCACTGAACTCCTTACTGCACACTTTGGTCTCAGTCCCAGACTACAAACACTGCTAAAAACACACACACACTGCCTTGCCCTCTCAGGAGACAACACACTCCAGCGACTACTAAGAGCCACGCTAGAGATACTCATGTTAATTATAAAGCTCTGCCCGAGCTTCAGAGTGAGCCCAAGGGAAATCAACCTTTTAATGCATCTTCGATGCGTATTTAATGAGAATTTAGCACGTTCCAGATTTTTACGTCATCCTCTTTTATTAGGGTTATTGCTTGTCATCCGTTTCCCACTGTGTCATTATAACAAGGGGCCTCTCTGAGTTTGTATCCTTCCCTTTCACGGGGACGTGATTGCCCTGTATCGCCTGAGTACTTTTAAGGGACATGCTCTGATAGGGTGCTTGTGCCCATCAGCTACCAGAAGTTGTTTTGGTGCTTAATTGGGCATGCATAATGAACAATATGTCTTCTGGGTATCTGGATTCATGCTACTTGTTGCTGTGTGATTTTTATCTTTCTCATGTGTATCTTTTGTGTCTACCACTAGGCTCCAGGTAAGTCAGCTATCGAGGTGTCTCACTTTCTGGAGTGGATGAGCCTAGAGCCTCAGTCTGTGGTGTGGCTTCCTGTTCTACACCGGGTAACTGTGGCCGAGACAGCCAAGCACCAGGCACGCTGCTACATCTGTAAGCAGTGCCCTATCAAGGGCTTCAGGTGAGCTGCTGCAATGCTGAGTCGTTATTTGGAGAAAGACAGCACAGATCTCTCTATCGTTATTTTTTAGCTACTCAAAATAAATGATAAAAAAAATCCTCTTTTAGCTGATCAAAGCGTTTGAGGTAATAGCATTGAAGTTAAGAACTGCAGAGGGAGTAGTACACATGGGTTGTTAATGGACTGGATTTTAATTAGGGCTTAATTAAATATGTGAATACTGTTAGATTTATATTCATTTTATTTTTTTAATTTGGCAAAAATCTTTGTTGCGTATGTTAATTTATTATTTATTTTTTGATATTTAATTTTGATATTTATTTCCATCTCTTTTTTATGCTTTTTGTCCTTCAAAGGGAAACTGGATGCATTAAAACCGAATGCACTGTGTGTTTAAAAGAGGTCAAATTGAGCAAAAAATAAATAAATAAATAGAATTACCTTGCTAAAAAAATAGCTTATTAACCAGAATACAGTATGTACACTACCATTCAAATAGACCTTTTAATAGACTTTTTAATAGATCAAAATGATCAAAAATTCAAATGAATGCTGTTTATTTTAAACTTTCTATTAATCAAAGAATCCTGAAAATATTATCACAATTTCCACAAAAATATTAAGCAGCACAACTGTTTTCAGCATTTATAATAATAGATTATAATTATTAGAATAATTTTTGAAAGATCATGTGACACTGAAGACTGGAATAATGTCTGCTGAAAATTCAGCTTTGCCATCACAGGAATAAATTACATTTTAAAATATATGAAAACAGTTATTTTAAATTGTAATAATATTTTACAATGTTACTCTCTTACTGTATTTTTGATTAAATAAATGCAGACTTGGTAAGCATGAGAGACTTATTTTTAAAAGCATCTCACCAGCACCAAACTTCTAAATGGTGGTGCACAATAAGTAATATTGTGTTTTATATGCTGGTTTTCTGGTGTCCCCACCAGACGTCTTGATTACCCTAACCAAAAGTGTATCTTAGTCAGTCTACTTCAGCAGAAACAGCCAAGTTTTGCTGGTGAACACAAGTGCTATGATGACTCCGCATTTAGACCTATACTAAACCATCACTATCTGGCATAAAGCACCCTGCTAGTCTTAAATTGTTATTATCAGCAGGGTAGTTCAAATTCATGAACAAACACATCAATATTTGGATGTAAAATGTGTCTCTGCCTGTTTCATCAGATACCGAAGTCTGAAACAGTTCAATGTGGACATCTGCCAGACGTGTTTTCTGACGGGCCGGACTACCAAGGGCAAGAAACTACACTACCCCATCATGGAGTACTACACCCCGGTACATATGCTTTGTTACTTGCAGAGGATTTTCCTTGCCAACTGGCAGCAAAGGTTTCAAATTCAATCACTATTGTACAAGGCACTACGCAAAATAAATATGAATTGAACCAAATTGATCTCCTGCAGTGAAATACAGCACAAGGCCATTTGCTTAATGGGTTTCCCATGCTCCAGTCTGAGTTTTATAGGTGGGCGTCTTTATTATGCACTGGCTTTCTGTGGCTGCTCAAAAGATGATAGATTGAGATGGGAGGAAGACGAATGTTCTGTGGAGGAAGTGATGTACTGGCGGTGTGTCGGAGGAATGTTACGAAGGGGACGTGTTGTGTCTCAATCGCTCATGTTCTTTCATTTTTCTCTCCGCTGGCTCTTTTTCTATCTCTCTCTCTCTTCCTGAATCATTCCAGACGACCTCAGGCGAGAAGATGCGGGACTTCGCAAAGACGCTAAAGAACAAGTTCCGCTCGAAGCAGTATTTTAGTAAACACCCTCAGAGGGGATACCTGCCCGTTCAGTCAGTACTGGAGGTGGAGAGCTCTGAGACGTGAGTCTGACTTCCTGTCTCCACTGATGACAATCACACCTAAGCGCCGTTGTGCTCTTTTTGAAGGTTTATAAGTGAAGAACTGAGGGACTGAACACAGTGCACTGCGAACAATTATTTTCTGTTCTGCTGAAAAGAACATTTTAAACCAGCTTAAGCTGTTTTGATGGCCTTTTTTTTACATTTCAGCTCATCAGGCTGGGAGGCCATCTGGCTGCTCAGGTAAACCAAGAAAAGGATGAAAATCTAGGTTGTTTGCTGATTTTAGCATCCGCGCCTAGGTGGTTGTCAGCTTGTTGTCCAGTGTTTTCCCATTCTGACTAGCTGTAAACTCCCAAAACTCCTATGAAGTGAGCAATCGGATCAGCCTGGCTATGGAGGGGAGACCAGCTAAGGCCCACAAACCATCTTAAGCCAGCTTATTTTTGTCTTGCTTTTCTGAAAAAAAAAAACCCATCTAAACATCTTTAAAAGCAGATAAATTTAGTTGAGATAAAGATGAAAACCTAGCTGGTTTGCTGGTCTAAACTGGATTAAGCTGGTTTCCCAGCCTGGCCAAGGTGATCTCCAGCTGGTTTAACTGGACATCCATCTGTTTACCCGTCCTGACTAGCTTAAAGCACCTCCTCGAAGTCCTCTAAATCAAGCAAGACGGATCAGCCTGAGCAAGTTTGTAGACCAGCTAAGACCAGAAACTAGGCACTCATACATACAGTAACAAGCTACTTTGCTAACAGATGTGTGTGTTCTTGTTTTGACAGGCCCTGCTCATCTCCCAGGCTGCCTCATGCAGACACACACAGCCGGATCGAGCATTTTGCCAGCAGGTACGAGTTCAGTCTCACACGGACAGTGATCGCACCTTACTTATGCTCTGATATTCTCCCAGCAGCCACTTCTGCTCACTCCCCTGAGCTCTGATTGGCATATTGATCCTCTTTGCACGGACACAGTGTTCCCAACAGCAGGGCCTTAACAACAGCCTGGGAGGAAGTGAGAGGGATGTGAGAAAGAGAGAGAGAGAGAGTGAGAGATGGCATTCAGGGGGGTGGACAGGGGTCAGCTGCTTTCCACTAGAAGAATGAAAGCTCAACCCACAAGGTCTGGAGGGCTCGAGGGAGCTGCCAGCACGGATCAGTCTCGTTCTGGCCTGGACGGAGTGCACATTACACACTCAGGAAACACTCAAACAGACATGCATTTTTACTCGAACATTTTAAAACGCTTGCTCATACTTACGCACAGTTATATCCGTGGGGTTTAGAATTAGGTGCAGCCAGTAGCACTTCAGGCTTATGTCCCTCTTACACACATTTGAAGTCACAAAGAAATCTGGTTTAAACCAGCCTATACTTCCAGCCTGGTCAAGCAGATGTTTAGCAGGATAACCAGCTGGCCTCCTATTCATACCATCTGAAAAGTGTGCCAAATTAACCTAAAACCAGCCAAAGGAGACCAGCTAAGAGAGCAAACCAGCTAAGACTGGTTAAATGTTTTTTTTTTTGTAACACTTTACTTGAAGCGTTTATATATAATGCATTATAAAGGTATTCATAATTTACATTGTAATGCATTATATATTTTCATAAATAATTGTAACCAAAGTTAAAATGGATTACAATATTTGCAGATTTGCCTTGCCTTGCCTAAAGATGTAACAATGAATAGATACTTATTATAATTTATTTATAATTTATTTACACAAATATCCATCTCATACAATACATTATAAAGTACTTTTATAATGCATTATGCATAAAGTATTCAAGTCAAGTGTTACATTTTTTTATTCACTCGCCCTTTTGTTGTTCCAAACCCATATTACTTTATTTCTTCAGTGGAAAAGTTTAACAGAATGTTCACGCTGCTCTTGATGGCATATTGAAATATATGCGAATGTAACTGAGATCTAGGGGTGGTGGAGGGAAACATGTTGAGTAATTGGTCAATACTGCTTAACTGATGTATCCAAAAAAATTTAATGTGTTGACACTCAAATAAAATGCTGTAAGAGCAACAGAAAAACTAAGAGAAACACTGTATGTCAATTATCAAACAATAAAACCAGCATAATAATAAAATGTGATAAGCAATAAGCAATTTACATCATACAACCACTAAGTGATAAATGTTAAATCATTTACCTAATAATCCTTTAAGTGAGATGCACAATATACAATAAAATAGGGAAATCCATCACGCGATTACAGTCTGTGTTCTTTACGATGCATGCACACAAGGTGACAATGGTAATGAAGTTTATACAGTCACATTATGGGCCAGTTTTACTAACAGCTTGCTCCAGCGCAAACTGTCTTTTGGTGTTAAAATAGTAGCCTACTGTCAGTGTCTGGGAATTAGCGATGAAAAGGCGTGGACACAGTGTGCGCCTGACTTTAATGAATATGCATTTTGTAGGAGTTTTCCTTTCAGATGCGAAATTTATGGGAGGAGAGTATTAAAATGACTCACGCAACGTGATTTACTAACGTTTGCGCTCGTCAAATTACTGGTATTTGTGTCATTATTTAACGCCCAGAAAAGCATTTTGTGCCTGTGTCGAAAGTAGATCACCCGCACCTGATGAGCATCGGCTCTGCTTATTCACGACTACACTAATTTGCGCTGCGCTTGGTATATTGCGTTGGTCGATATGTAAATGAAATGTTGCGTCTGTGTTCTTTAATTTGCGCATTGTCAGTAAATCACCCGCAGAAATTTCCATGCCCATCGGCGCTGTTTTGGAATTGTGCTCTCGTGCTAATTTGCCCTGTTTAGTAAATCTGTATAGGCTTAGATCTCTGCAACAATTCTGCGCGCGAATGATCATATTTTGAGTGCAATAATTTTGCATGTGTGCGATCTGAGATTTGTGGAGAAAATGTTCGTTTCGCAAAGAAAAAAGTATTTTGAGCGCACGAAAATCAGTTTTGCATTTAAAATACGTTTTTTGGATGTGTGCAGACCTTCTCTTTTGCGCGTGCAACGTTTCACTAGCTTGCTCTCTAAATGCCAACGGCTTGCTTGCTCAACACAACCCAGTGTTACAATATGCCATAATTCCAGCCAATCAGAGACGAGGCTGCTAAATTCTGATTGGCTGCCTTGACAACCAATCACAACATTTCTTGCATTACCACGACAGCAGAAGAGGAAAAATACAGTGCATGCATAATTATTATGCAAGTTGATATTCTGATTATATTTTTTTCCAAGCACATTTTACCAATTCCAAACAACATAAATCTTATTAACAACTGTTAATCTTGCATTTAATCACTTATAATCTATATATTGTTGTTTATGAAGGCTGGAAGTGAAAAACGCCTTATAACTCTCTCATTTGGATGCACGTCTTGCCGCATTGTTTCTCTCTTATAACCTCATTATTTCTCACTAATAACCTAACTGAAGCAGCACATGCCCTTGATATGAATTCTAATAGTGACGTATGTTTAATTGTCAACTTGAGCATAATAATTATGCATGCACTGTATTTTTCCTCTTCTGCTGTCGAGGTAATGCAAGAAATGTTGTGATTGGTTGTCAAGGCAGCCAATCA
>NW_015630348.1:3408351-3458779 GCF_001515625.1 Sinocyclocheilus rhinocerous | reverse complement strand
GCGAGCTGTTGGCATTTAGAGAGCACTGAGGGCGGGCATCAGGTGAGCAAGCTAGTGAAACATTGCACGCGCAAAAGAGAAGGACTGCATACATCCAGAAACGTATTTTAAATGCAAAATTGATTTCCATGCGCTCGAAATACTGTCTTCTTTGTGAGACAAACATTTTCTCCACAAAACTCAGTTCGCGCACGTGCAAAACGCACTTTTGCGCACTCAAAATATGATCTTTTGCGCGCAGAATTGTGGCAGAGATGTAATCCCATAAATCTGGCCCTATGTGTTACAACCATGTCAAAAATCTGAATGAAAACAAATCAATGCGAAATACATAATCAATACAGACAAATTCCATTTAAGGTCATTCACAGTTGAAAATCACATGGGTTCGGAACAACATGAATGTGAGTAAACAACAAAATCTTCATGTTTGGCTGAACTAACCCTTTAATTCGGCTGTGGAAGTGCAGTGAAGCTAACAGCCCAGTGTGACTGGTTTGGTTTGACTGCAGCAAACGATCAGGGATGTGCTCCTCTGCCCCGACTAACTTCCCTGCCAACTACCTAAATACACACAACCACATGCACACATGAACACACAGATCAGCCCTTTGCCTACATACTGTGCTGCCAACTGTCTCAGCTCACACCCTGCTGCAGCTCTTATCTGTACTACAAATAGACCAGAGTGCACACACACACTCTCTCTCTCTCAGCTTCTGTGTCCTTTTGTCTTCATCTGTCTGTCTCCTCCTCTGTCATATGCTTGATTTCTGCTCCTGCCTTTCAATGTCTTATTTCATTTCCCCCTTTCCTTCCTAATATCAATCACTTACCATAGCACATTTCTTCCTCTTGTCTTGTCCTTTTTAGTTCCCCAAATTTGTCTCTTCTCTCTCTCTCATGCTATCTCTGGTTTCCCCCAACACACATCAGTGCCGTCTGCATTAGTTGTTCCTGCTTAAAACAATATTTGTTGTTTTTATTCAACTGTCACCAGTTAATGTTTCACAGGGGTCCGTTTGCGTCTGACTGATTGTGTAAAATGTTCTGGGATCATAGGCTCACAGAATGCCAGCAGCCTTGACTAAATTCGATAAGAAGATGCCTGAATATTTAAAACACTCAGAGACATAACACTAAATATCACTGGAGACAAATGAAATGATAAAAGTGTGCTTCAGTGATCTGATGGCTTACAATATTCATTTATTTTTTTAATTTGCAATATTTATCACAAATTGTTTAATATTATCTGAGCAATTTATTACCGCTTTCTACCCAGTGAAGATTATTTTCATTGCCACTTGTTTTTGTTCTTGTATCCATTTATACATTTACTTAATCATAAATTGCCATCAGATTGCAAACTGTCACTTATTTGCGGCATTATCTGATTCACATTATTTCTTTATTGAATTTGGCTGTTAAAACATCTCTGACAAATGAAAAGCATGCTAATGAGCCAACATTATCAGACAGGCATCATTCATTTTTATTAAATTGTTCACTCTGGCTTTGCATGTTCACATTTGATTCTCGACGTGCTTTCAGAAAACTCTCAAGCTTTCCATTAATTTCCTTGCTTTTGTGCATTTGTGCATTCTTAAACTATACTACTTGATCTAAGTGTCGGCTAAATAAGAAAAGACAAAAATTTTATAGCTAAAGATGCTTCCATAAAAATGAAAAATGCACGTCTTTGGCAGCGCTTTGGAAAATCCCTTTTATTCACTTTTATCTGATAGTTCTGTCCTTCACAAAATATGAGCGATAGAGAGCATGTGCTAAATGAGGTGACACATTATTTATTTCCGACATTGTCAAGACTGGCTTTGAACTTTAATAGAAAATGAAATTCTTGTCAGATGTTTCAGATGTGGTATCTGCAGTAAGAGCGCAGAGGAAGAACTTCATAGCCATGGGAATGGAGATTGTACGTGCATTTATAGGCTACTCCAGAGTAATGACTGGAGGACCTCGAGATTGAGGGGGTGGGAGAATAAATCCACTGGCATTTGATGATCTAGACTCGCCATACAGGGGTGGATTTGCTTGGACATGACAGAGTAAGTGCTCTGTACTGACAGCCTTTCATCTGAAGAACAGACAGCATATCAGAAAGGCTGAACTACTGTTCTGAATCTCAACACACAATGTCCATTTCAAGACAGCGCTTCTCAGAGGAAATTGTTTGTCTTGTACTTGCCGATCTGTGTTTGTGACCTCTCTTTTTCTCTCAAACAAGAAACCACACTAACCATTCCCTGAGAAACCCATTTAAACAACTACAAAGACATACGTGTATAACAGCAAACTCCATTTGACCTCGCACCACAGAATCTGTGACATCATCTGCGCTTCCTAGTAACACTTTTGATTGGATCTAGCTGATGGAGGTTTCAGCGGATTCAATTAGGAGTCGTCCTAGCCAGGCGGTGGGGTTAACCAGGACAGCCAGCGCCACCGTCATTGGCTGAAGGACACCTGGTGGGTGAATGTGTATCGACTTTCTGCTATTCTCCAAGGCAGCCCCATCCTGCATGTGGGTTCTCTAGTCTGCTGTGTTCTGAAGTTCAATTCAGAGCTTTCTCTGGCAGCTTTCCTAGCAGCATGACATGAATGCACTTAGCACTCCTCATTACGGTCTCTATAGAGGCTCTTATATTGTTGCTAATTCACAGGCTGTCCTGGTAAGGCAGTGAAATTCCCCCAGTCTCTCACCTAAAGGGTAAGCTAAGGCAGGGAAAGTGCAGAGCATTGCTAAAAGCAAAGTTTCACCCCTGCGTTGCTAATAGTAAGCACAGGGACCATTGTCCACTCCCTGCTGTGTTGAGAACACCTCTCTTGTGCTGGGTTAATCTTGTCAGTTCTGGATGACACACAGAATTTTGCTAGAGGTGCAGGGTGACCCTTCTAGCCACGCAAACTCATTTTCATACATTGTTGCATTCTGAAATGGGTCGGAGTGCTATTTGTTGCATTGTCCAAGTTGCCACAAGGGGCGCTATATTGAGATTTATCATTAACCGAAGACATTATAGAGCCAGTTGCCTCAATTATGGAGATGTCACCTGTTTTTTCTAAGTCATCTTTGGAAAAAGATATTTGGAAAAGAATTTGAAACAATATGTGTTATGAAAAGTACTGCACAAATAAATGTGACTTGATATGCTGGACCAGCCTGAAATGTTTATTTTAATTTATTAAACATTTTAGCATGATTGAGCTAAAGAAATATGATTTGTTACCAATGTTGTCTTATTTTGTTGCTGATTTGACATACACTAACCATTCAAAAGTTTGGGGTCAGTAAGTTTTTTTATTTTTAAATAATATTGTTTGACATTAAAGACGTTTATAATGACAAGATTTCTATTTCAAACTTCTGTTCTTTCAAATTGTTTATTCATCAAAGAATTCTGGGGAAAAACATAATAATTCTTGAGCACCGAATCAGCATATAGGAATGATTTCTGAAGGAAATAATGTGACACTGAAGACTGGAGTAATGGCTGCTGAAAATTCACCTTTGCCATCATAGGAATAAATAACATTTTAAAATATATAAAATAAAAGTTATTTTTAATTGTAATAATATTTCACATTATTAATGTTTAATGCATAAATGCAGGGTTGGTGAGCATAAGAGATTTCTTTCAAAAACTTACCCACTGCAAATTTTGAACGGTAGTGTATGTTGTTGAAATGTAAGCTTGAATTCATTTATTCTCCTTTTAAGCAGATAGGAGCTCTATAAATTGCCTATATAGAAAATATTTTCAAGATGACCACAGAATAAACTATACTTTACTTTTGCTATTGCATTTGGTGCTGCTAGATACATAGAAATGGCTCATTTCAGCTTTAATTTGGCTTTAGGTTGACACAAGGACTCAAGCTGCAGTGGACCGTAAAGCGTTCATACTGTATACTTTCGGGCATGGCATGTCAGTTGTATGCCACGTAATCTGTGGTGCATGATGAAGATCTTTTTCATGTTCTGTTTTTACCATGCCACTTGTGGCAGGGAATGCAAACTTGCAAGGAGTTTGGGTGACAATACCCAGGAGAGGCGTTTATGTCATAAAAATGCATGTGACAAATGAAGTGAAAGGGGAACAGATTCTCCTCTGGCTTTGTCATGGAGAGAGAGAGAGAAGAGTGTGAAGCCAGGAGGCACAGCTTCGGCGTTGCATGATAATTTGCCACCCAGGTTAGTCGCACACGGTATCTGAAATGTCAGGGTAGGATAACAACATGTGATTTTTAGGTTGGAGAAACTGCTCTAAGGTGTCTCTTATGCAGTTGCTGAGTCACAGCTGTCATCTTCTTTTCCTCTGCCAACCGTGTGCTATTCCGTTCCTACGCCTCTTGTGTTTGAAGCCACTGTCCTTGCTACAGCAAACAAATTGCAGTGCACAGTGACTTTGCCTTTGTACGCCTTTCTATATGTTGTGACCCGTGCTCCGTAATATGACATTTTCATTTCGCTTGCTCTTTCTTTTCAGGTTGGCAGAAATGGAGAACCAGAGCTGTTCCTTTTTCACCGACAGTCTCTCTCCAGATGAAAGTTTGTGAGTACACCACCTCCCACACACACTGGAATCTATCACGGCCGCTAAGTCCCCATGCATGGGTGTGCGCATGGCCATGCATGCATGCCTTCATGTTTGGTGTGGCTGGGCAGTCACATTAATTAAAAAGATAATGAAAATGACCCATGGCAATGTGTGTGTTCACCCTCCGTCGTATTAAGTCTGTGTGATTAAGGAGCACAACAATAGGGATGAATAGAGCAGGCTTGGATGCTGACAGGAGGGAGAGAGAAAGAGAGAGATTGGGCTATTGAAATGCTACCAAACAAGATGTTAAGAGCTGTAGGCCAGCGGACAAGGAAAGCCACTGAAATAAGAGCATATATAGGTGAAATTAGGTGAGCCTGCACGAAATCAAAACTAATAAAAGAGGTCAGATCATCACAGCCCAGAGACATGGCTGTGCATGTTTTGTGCTGGAAATGGCTCTGTGAGTGAGAGAAAAAAGGAAATTTAAAGGAATAATTCACCCAAAAATAAACTCGTCTTCATGTCGTTCCAAAGCTTTATGATTTTCTTTCTTCCCTGGAGCACAAAAGAATCGCTTTTCAATGCAATTACAATGAGTTATCCAGCTTTAAAAAGCATGCAAAAGGACAATTAAACCAATATAAAAGTGGTCCACATGACTCATGCGCTGTATTTCAAGTCTTCCGAAACCATACGATAACCATTAGGAACACACTGAAATTTTTGTTATTCAATCCTAATCTTCATCGCAACTGTTAATTGTGACCAGATCATTGAGCCGTTTTGTGAACGGGATCAAATGATTCTTTGAAAAGGTTCATCTAAGAATAATTCATAGTCAAACTCATAAATGAAGAGAATTAGTATTTGTTGGGAAGACTTGTAGAATAAAATAATGGGTATATTATAAATTAATATTAGTATTTGTTTCACAGAGTAAAAAAACACAAAAAAATGGGCTTGGGCGTAGCTGGACATTTGAGTCTGATGGGCCAAACCGAGTTGATTTGTTCAGTCACACTTTTAAACACAGTGTTTCTATTGTAAACCTAAAATTTCACACTCTGTGTAACTCAACATTATAACACATGAAAATGCACAACACATGAATTGCTGCGCTTAACTTAGCAATTAACATGCTGAAAATAATGCACTATAAACATGTTTGTCAACTGTCTCAAAAGTGTGAATTACATATTGCTTAACATAAAACAGACATCTGTTGGGCAAGATTCATGTTCACAAACACTGTATATTTAGTAAATCTTACTGAAAATAGATGATTAAGAAGTTTATATTGTACAAATTTGTGTTTAAAGGGATAGTTCGCCCAAAAATGAAAATTCTGTCATTAATTACTCACCCTCATGTTGTTTCAAACCCGTAAGACCTTCGTTCATCTTCGGAAATATTTTTGATTAAATCCGAGAGCTTTCTGACCCTGCATAGACAGCTATGCAACTGACACGTTCAAGGCACAGAAAGGTAGTAAGGACATTGTTAAAATAGTCCATGTGACATCAGTGTTTGAACCGTAATATTATGAGGCTACGAGAATACTATTTGTGTGCAAAGAAAACAAAAATAACAACTTTATTCAACAATTTCTCGGTTGAACCACTGATGTCACACGGACTATTATGTACTACCTTACTATGTTTCTGGGCCTTGAATGTGTCAGTTGCGTTGCTGTCTATGCAGGGTCAGAAATCTCTCTGATTCCATCAAAAATATCTTAATTTGTGTTCTGAAAATGAACGAACATGATGGTGAGTAATTAATGGCAGAATTTTCATTTTTGGGTGAACTATCCCTTTAATATTTTTTGGAGAACTGTTCTTTTAAAAGGCAGAGAGAGACAGTGCGTCAGTGAGTAATGTATTATATCTGTTTGACAGGGCATAATGTGCCATTTCGGTGGCTTTTACCAAATCTTCCTCATCCAGCGGTCTGTAAATGGCCTTTGTTTACTGATGGCCCATGTAATGGCACCTGTATAATTACAGCAGAGTGCATGAAAACAGCTAGTTTTTTATTATTGATGTGACTAATGTGAGAGCCGTTATTTCAGTCCTTCCTGTGTGTAGTGGTAATTTGTTTTTGCTCCTGTATGCCTGTATTTTAGCTGTGCCTATTTAGCTTGATGGCATGGAGAGCGCTTGGATCACCAAGAGTGTGCGTGTTTGTATGATCGCCGCTTGTTCAGCATCTACACTGTTGTTTGTTTTATGGATGATGGTGTGCGTTAGTCTGTGTTTGCATACACTCTAAACACGCCATCCGCAGTTTATGCAAAATATGCGTGCATGTGTTGTGTTGATATGCCACTGCTGCATTGTGTGCATTTGGCTTATGTACCTGCTGCTTTGTGTGCACGCTTGGCGCTGTGTGTGTGTCGGTCTGCTGCTGCGTGGCACTGCTAATGTGTTCAGTGTGCACTGTCTCCTGTGTGGGGGGACTCAGGGATGAAGATCAGTACCTCCTACGTCACTCCAGCCCCGCCCTCGAGCAGGACTCCCCCCACGGCCACCTGCTGGCCCACCTGGACTGCCAGGACAGAGAAGAGCTGCAGCACACCCTCCAACGCCTGGAGAACGAGAACAGGTGAGGGCACAGCCAGGGGCACGTTCACACTTGAAGCTGAAATATGTAAATTGTGCGGTACTAATCTGAATTCCAAAAATAATTAGAATTTTAGATTTTTGAAGAACATGGGAATGATATTTAACCATGCAAAAGTTCCTGCCAAGATGCTAAAGGGGTTGCTAATCGATGCTTTTTGGTTGTTAGTTCAATAAAAGGTTTATAAATAAAATGTATACACACACACATACACAAACTAAATATTACAAATATATAAAATTATATAAGAAATATAATAATAAAACAACTCTAAATATTTTCTGCACTTTTGTCTCCAAAATAAATGCATCTTATTTTAAAGATGTTTATAAATACTGAAATAATTTTGTACAGAAATTAAACTGTACAATGGTTTCACTGAGGGTTATGCTGAACTTGTTGTTTTAAATAAATGGGGGTAAAATGATTTGTCTTTGTAATTGTGACTCTTGGCTTCTGGCTGTGATGGACTGCACTTTGTGTTGGCCCTTTAAATTTCACAGCTTTCCAGAGGATTAAGATACTGTAGAGATAATCGTTTTTAATTGGCTGAGATAAAATGTGTTGCTGGGAAACTGTAGACATTATTATGATTGTGATGTGGTGTTAGTCTGGGTCAAAAACAGTAATCTGAATGAGGTGTGCTCTTTAGACCTTAAAACTGGTTCAAACATCAGCAGAAACACAAAAACGTCTATTAGGTCCACCATTTTATTTCATCCTAGAGGCTACTCTTACACCTGTGAGTCATTTATGAGTTTTGTCTTCGGCGTAAATCCTGACCTTTAAGTCATGCTCTCATGTGGTCTTGCTTTGTTATAGGTGAGTAATAGGTCAATAAAGCAAGATTAACTGTTAGTGTCTGCAGGGGATCTGCAACCTTAACCCCCTGAATAAATCAGTCATTATTGGGATACAAAGAGCTGAGTGATGGCTGCTCTGTTAAACACCCATTTTGTGTTATTTCTTTTTTTCAATCAATTTGATTTGATTTTAGAGGGTTATAATAACAATTTCCCAACAAGAATATATATATGAATCCCCCAACCCACCCAAATCCAACTGAACTTACGTGCTACAAATAGAGAAATAACAAAATAATAAATATTTCCATATACGACAATACAGAAACTGGAATATAATAAAATAAAACAACTAAAGAATAATTATTTGATTATTTTCAGCAATTCAAATAATTATCAAATTATTAATAATTACATTCAGATCATTATAAGCAATTATTTACGTAGTAATTATTTAAATAGTTATATATTTAATATTTAAGGTATTAAGGTATTTTGTAATAAATATGTAGATGAAATGTATATTTATATTAAAAAACAACATTTAAAAATGAAATTTAGAAGGGGAAAAAAACGTTTTCTGTTTAAAGGGATCATGAACTGAGAAATCAAAATTCCCTTGTTCTTTTGATTTATAAGAGGTCATTGTGCTATAAAAACATTCTGTATGTTTCAGAACTCAAAACTTTCTAATCTAAAAACAGCTTATATTGAAGCCAGTCTGCCAAAGCGACAGGTTGTGGAATGTGCCACTTTATGACGTAATAGTGTGGCTAAACAATGCCTCTGCAGAAGATGATCAACGCCTGCTTCTGCATCACTGCCTGTTTAGCTCCACCTACCGATTCACACACATAGTGTAAATAACGAGAAGTAACAATAAACTTTATTTTTAATGAAGTGCCAGACCGTCAGTTAGAACTTGGTCCTTACAAACAAGGCACAATTCGATGCATGGTTTTCAGAAAGATTGAAACTAAAAGATGATGCTGTGCCAATACTGTATATTGAATCCGTCAGTAATGTCGCAACACACGTGTGAGTAACTGTTTTTTATTACGTTATCGCTATAGCCTTGTCTGTTAAACAGATTGTTTTATATGTACTGAGTATTTATGCGTTTTAACCTAAATCACAGCAGCGTCCATCTGTGAAGAACGTAGACTATCAAACATACACAAGCCAATCCTAGCAGTGGGTGTTTACTTCCGAGTCTACAATCTGCCACACCTATTCCAACAGAGCGTTCTGATGAGGGGGGTTAAAAACAGGACAGAAAATAGCCTATTCTAAATTATGATGTAAAAATCTTGATAACATTATTAGTGGACCTCAGAGAACAGTACAAAATAAAAAAACAGAGGCAGTTCATAACCCCTTTAAGATTTTTAAGATACAAAATGAATTTGTATAACTGAGAGTATGTAATTCTAAATTGAGTAAAGAAACTTGATTATATCACATTTGTTTAATGTAACAACTTTTGTCTAGCATGTATAATGACCTAAATCTAAATGATGATGATGATGATGATGCTGTTGTCTCTCCCGCAGGGTGCTGCAGGGCGAGTATCGGCGGCTGAAGTGGAAGCATGAAGAGGCAGCATCTTCACCCCAGCTGCTGGAGTCGGGTCCCGGTTCACCGGCCGGTCAGCAGGACGAGGAGCTCCTAGCCGAGGCTCGAGTCCTTCGACAGCACAAGACCCGCCTGGAGACGCGCATGCAGATTCTAGAGGACCACAACAAGCAACTGGAGTCCCAGCTACACAGACTCAGAGAACTACTGCTGCAGGTGAGATATAGCCTAAAACATATGCCTGTATACCTAAAAAATGAGAAGTATGCCCACAGTGAGTACTAAAGTGTGAGCCAGAATAGATTATTATGATAGAAACATTGAAGGTATGGCGCGTAGGGAGTTGTATGATTATGTTACCGCTGTACAGGGAGGACATGAACAGGTAAATCAGGGCCTTCTGCGCTGGAGACTTTCATGTTAAATGTTTATGGGTTTGAAGGAATGTTTTGAGCTTTAAAAACAGCCACTGTGAGAGAAGTAAAGATGGGCTTACAGAATATACTGAAAAGGGAGGTAGAGGGGAGAAAGAAGACGTATTTGAAGCTCTCGGCAAAAAGAGTAGGAAGACGACTGAACAGAGGAGGATAGACCGTATTATGGACTGCCTTGATGTACCACATGTAGAAGGGTAAAAGCGAGGCAAGAGATGCTTACTAATGCAGGTTCAGAGAGGACAAGGAACCAGGGAACTAGAAAAGACTTGTCTCAGGTGAAAGGAGAAGAGATGTGAAGACAGAAAGAATTTTTTTAAGAGTAGCTATTATTGAGACCTGAAAAGAGATGGAGGACGAGAGACTGTAGGAAGACATACTAACTTCTGGTGAATTGCTTCTGGTAAATTACAAAGATGGGAAGGAAGAGTTAGAGAGAGATTATATATGGGGAAGAACACCATTGATGGAGATGGAATCATACAGGTGGAGTGGGTAGAAAGCAAGTCATTTCTTGAGCTGACATACATAGAGCTTAAGGAGCGGGATGGACAGAATAGAGTGGGCAGAAAAATGATCCTTTTCTTTAGCGAAAGAAAGACAGAAAGCAGGCCGAGGAGGGAAAAGAAAAGCTCAGGCGGTGCTGAGTGAATAGGATAAGAGGTGGTTGTGCAGAAAAAAAAGAGAGGTAGTGCTGCAGAGATATGATCGGCAGGCTGGATGGAATGAGAGAGCAGAGCAAAAACACTGAGGCTGTAGCTGTAGGTGAAAAGGAATTAGATGGAAATAGAGGGAAGGAATGGGGGGGAGAGAGATCGACTTAACCTACAAAAACGAATGAGAGATGTGTCATGGGGGAAGCAATAATGTGCTGGGATTATGGAGATTCTGCACCCCTAGAAAGTCGCTGGTAAAGTTACAGTCTTACCTCTGTGGACATCTCTGTAAAGCGATAAAAGAGTTTAACTCAGAATAAATTTGAGGTATTCATGCAAACAGCCTCATTTCAACTCATCTGCCTGTGAAATGAACAAAAAAAGAGTTTCTTATCAGTTCATCCCTCAAGAAAATACACAGTCTTTGTAATGTATGAAAAAGGGGTCAAATCCCTGGTCGATAAACGCCGAAGTTTGGAGTTTTGGCAGCATTTGAAAACTTGTAAAACTGTTTTTCTCATCAGAGAACCCATCAATAATGTTTTCAGTTTAAAGCATGGTTAGGCTAGCATACTGCATACTGCACAATATATACTGTCTAATATTTATTAGTATACAATTATGCACATCTGTTGGTATACGCATGATATGTACAGTATACATACTACACAATTTTTATATATTATATATTTAATAAGTATTTTAAAATAACTTGTTTTATAAAAAAATAATAATTAAATTACATTTAAAAATGAAATGAGATTTAGAAAAAGAACTATGTAATATTGTTTAAAAGGGCTTGGTAAGATTATTTGGTAACACTTTAGTATAGGGACAATTCTCACTATTAACTAGTTGCTTATTAGCATGGCTATTATTAACATATTGGCTGTTTATTAGTACGTATAAAGCACATATTCTGTATGACCATATTCTACATACCTAATCCTACCCAATACCTAAACTTAACAACTACCTTACTAACTATTAATAAGCAGCAAATTGGGAGTTTATTAAGGAAAAAGGCATAATTAATGGTTTGTTAATAGCGGGAATTGGACCCTAAAATAAAGTGTGACTGATTATTTTTAATGTTTTGAAATAAGTCTCTCAACAAGGCAGTGAAATGTACAGTAAAAACTGTAAAATATTATTGCAAATTAAAATAACTGTTTTCTGATTTAAAATGACTGATTATCTACTAAACTAATAATGGTTTGAAATGTATTTGAAATAGAAATCGTTTGTAGCATTATGAATATCTTTACTGTCTTTTTTGATCAATTTAATGCATCCTTGCTGAATAAAAACAAAATCATACTAACCCCAAACCTTTGAACGGTCATGTTCATACTGCAGAAATGATAGACTAATGTGGTTGGATGCTATTCTGAACTGTTTTCATAAGGGTTTCTTGCTCTCTTATCATTTTGTCATGTCTACAAGCCCAAAGACGACTCGGAGGCCAATGGCTCAGATCCTTCTTCTCTATCGTCTCCTGTGTCAGGGGGTGGCCACCAGGGGGAGCCTCCCAGTAGAGAGACCACAGACACAGAAGCTGCAGGTAACACCCGGAATAACCTTGCAGCTTTGCTGTCTTCCTGCCAACATGGACCCATAATGGGATTCAAAGAGATGTGACTTTAAATAAGGCTTATATGTTGCTGTAAACTTGTGATGCTTTTAGTTGAGCTCATGTTTATTGTACACTCTAAAAAATGCTGGGTTATATTTAACCCCGCATTTTTTAGATTGTAGCATTTAATGTTGTGTAGGTGAAGATTTGGATCATGAGCAGGACACCGTACTGCAGCTGCAGCAGGTAATCGAACAGCTGAGGAACGTCTTCCCATCTGAGCCAGGTCCATGAGGAACCTGAAGCAAAACTCAGAGGCCTAAAATTGTGCAGGTTTGCTTATAGTTTCATTATTTTGGAATTATATAAGCTTACATATAAGGAGTATTTCACCTTGTGTCATTTCTATCGTGAAACACGATAGAAGTTTAGCAGAATCTGTAAGTGAATGGGGATTTATACTACTATAAAAAGCACTAGAATTGTACTGCAAACATGGCCCGTATGACTCATGCACTGTATTAAAAGTCTTCTGAAGCTGTATGATATGATTTGAGTGAAAACCAGAAAACCAAAAGTTGCTAAATTCTCAATTTAATTAATTTCTCTTTCAAACACATCTCCTTTGGCTACAATACACTTAGGAACCAATGATGTTGGACCTAATTAATTTCAAATCTTGCATGAAGCATTTGAAAGCTAAATCAGTAAGACATTCAGCAAAAACAACTACCAGTCTGTTCCTGGCAGTCTTCAGAAGCAAAGAAAGTCATACAGGTTTATTTTTGGCTGAACCATTTCCTTAAAATATGTTTTATTTTAGTACGCGATGCAGATGCAGTACTTAAAACTCAACTAAAACTACCTGCTATCCAGTGTGTTAAAGGGAACTACATTTGAAAACTTTTTTGATCTTTGCATTTGATGTTTCAGCTTTCTATTGATCTGTCTAGATGATAACAGCCTTCTTAAATTTTTCAGGCGTCGTATTGCTCATCTTATTGTGGGCAGGGTCTTGAGAATGCAGGGCTGGCGAATCCATGGACAGACGAGGCGGCAGCGAGAAGAGTTTCAAGACATCCTTCTCAGCCTGCGGCCATTTGCCAATCCCAAAGAGCTGTGGGATATCTGAGTGCTAACTAAACAAACTAAGGTTTACATGGTGCCAAAGGCCTGCACTGATCCGAACACTGTGCTAACCCGTGTCGTAATGCAAAGTGTGTGGCTTCATCAGTACAGCACAAGAACCACAAACAGGACTTACACCAGGGATCCTCAAATCTGGCCCACGAGATCCACTTTTCCTGCAGAGTTTAGCTCTAACCCTAATCAAACACACCTAAGCATACTAATCAATTTCTTCAGGTTCATTAGAAAATCACAGGTAGGTGAGTTTGATCAGGGTTGGAGCTAAACACCGCAGCGCAGTGGCCTTCCAGGGCAAGATTTGAGGAACCCTGACTTACACCATGCAAAAGTGGGATCTCACCTTGGGTATCCCTTTGCCAGCAACCTCTCTGTGTGTACGGTTTTTTTTTTTCATTTTGAAAATGGTTTACTATTTTCTGTGACTCACTCATGCACATAAATACAAATATACACATATACCGATGGTAAGTCATGCTTGGCAATGCGTGGCCCTTGTTCTGTGAAGCAGAAAAGAGCAGATTCCCCTGAACTGTGAACAAGCTTATTTACACTGTAAGGACGACACGTCTTCATTTATTTATATGCCAAAGTGCCCATGAGCATTATGCCCCTGCCCTGATATTCTTTCTTTCTTTCAAATAATAAATGAAAGAGAAAATACACAGACACACACTGCAAAAATCATTTTCTTGATCAGTATTTTTGCCTTGTTTTAATCACAAATATATAAACATCTTTCAAACAACATTCAAAAGTTTGGGCCAGGAAGATATTTTTTTCTTTTGGAATTTCTGTTCATCAAATAATCAACTAATTATTAAACAGCACCAATGTTTAATAATTATTATTAAACAGAACTGATAATAAGAAACGTGTCTTGAACACTATAAATATGCATATTAGAATGATTTCTGAAGGATCATGTGACAATGAAGACTGGAGTAATAGCTGCTGAAAATTCAGTGTTGTCAACACAGGAATAAATACATTTTTAAATAAACAGTTATGTTAGTTTGTAATAATATTTTACAGTTACTGTTTTTTAAATAAATTCAGCCATGGTGAGGATAAGAGACTTCTTTAAAAAAAACATAGAAAACATCTTACCAACCCCAAACTCTTCAAAGCGAGAGTGTATTATGAGAGAGTATTATGTAACAGAGAACAGCTTATTTTTCCTAATTAAACTGGCAAAAAAATGATTTCTTTATTTAAAAATATGCCTGTTTTGTTTTTAAAAACTGAGGTGAGTTTAAATTATTTTCTGTGGTAACAGACATTATGCAATGAATGTTGACAATTGAGCACAACTTTTATTGAACCCAAACCATTTTTAACTAAATGTAGTGAGATTTATGCTTAAATCAAGGAGGGAAAAACTTCATTAAAAATGTATTGACTGAGATCACATCTAATCCTAAAATTGCTTCTCAGATAAATGTATCTTGTTTTTAAGGATGTTTAGGTATTTCTTTTGGATAACATGACAAAACCTTGATTAATAAATAGATTATTTTTGCAGTGTAGCCACTCGTACAGAAAGGATCTATTGAGGAGATGAGCATATTTCTCAGCTGTTGGTTTTCCGGTCACAATGGGAAAGGTCTTTCAGGAATGAAGATTTGTAGTGTTGTTTTGTTGTCAGAGCACTCGCCGTTAAATTACAGCTGTCCAGCGTGGCATGAACAAGAAAGTAGATACCCAAGGAGACGAGTCGATGCCAGATTCGGCCCTTTTCACTTTGGCTTGGGAAGGTCTTTTACACTCATTTTAAACCCAGCATAGCTCTTATTATGCCTTAAGACTTCAAAGCTCCCACTTATTTTTTTTTTCTTCTAAAGAATACCAGCCCTACATCTCACTGTCTTATTGTCGTCTTCCTGATGTAAGTATTTTGTTTACCAAATGCTGTTCTCCAGATCTCAGCATTTCCAAAATCTAAGGAAGAAAATGAAAGTGAGTGTGTGGAAGGATTATTTTACATTATGCCGAGGGAGGAGGACGGCAAATGGATCACGCTCTTTGTAAACAGAGAAAAAAGGCTTTTTTTGTGGAGTGATTTACTGTGGGGTGTCAGATTTATATGAGCAGAGAAGATGCTGGGGGTGTAGTGACTAGAAAAGAGAAAAAGATAGTGAGCGGGAAGAGATACGGCGTGAAGGAAAGACTGCAAATGGGAAAGAGAACAGTGTGTAAATATTCACGGTGATGGGTTGTGGCACTGCAGCCCCTGCAAACAGGAATGAGATTATTGCAGCTGAGAGAGCAAGAGATGTTCTCCATTTGTTTTGGCAAGCATGTTGGAAGTATAGCGATTCCTCGCTCCCCCCTTCTCCATAAAAACACAAAGTGACCCCTGTTGCACTGTAGGTTTTTTGCTTGAATCCCACTGTGGCATCGCCGGCTTTCTTTCGCACGCATTGTGATCTCATTTTACATCACAGTGGTGAGCTGTCTGTTTGTTTTGATGCGGTTGCTAAGGAACGGTCCCCAAGGACACGGCGCTGCAGGTTGGTCTTTAGAAAGGTGGGGTGACTTCATAATGGAGGAGATACAAATAAACATATGGAGGAAGAGAGAGAGGGGAACTCGGGTCCCCTCCGCCCCATATGCCTGCCTTTGTTTAACTTGCATGGCTCCTCATTAAGATCAACATCTGGTGTTCTATCCACAGCGACACCCATTTATCATTCCAGTGCTTCTTCGGGACAAAAGCACCTCACACATACAAACGCTCACATTGAAGTATGCGCATTGCGATTCGGTTTCTTTCTCCAGCTCCCTCTCTATTCCATGCCAAACAGTCTCAACTAATTCAGGGCTGTGAATGTGTGGATTGTCTGAAGTCATTTCAACACTTTTTTCCCAGTACAATATCCAAACATCCTTGAAACAAGATACATTTAGTAAATTTAATATTATGACTTGTTTTCAGAGATAGACCTATACTTTACAATTAAGTTCATTTTTTTACCCAATCTTATCTGAAAGCATATTTGACATCTTAAGTAAAATGGCTACAATGTGAAGAAATTTGAAAAAATGATTCAATATATTATCTGAAAAGAAGTAATAAAATCATACAAAATTGTTTTTCAAATAAATGAATCATGTTTTAAGTATATTTAGATATTTTTAATAGAAAGCAAGACAAAATGCTGATTAAGAAAATGACTTTTAAGCCTGTAGAAAGGGAGATGATTTATTAAACATTTTTGCAAATTATGATATGTAGAGCTTCAACATGGTAGCAAATCATGTAGCATTATGTAATACATGGAAATTCTTCTATATGCATACCATTTGCAAAATATAATAATTCTCCATTCTGGCATATACTGTATGTATATCTATTATTCCTTAATATGATCTTTTTAACTCAGAATTGCTCCCTTGTCTACTTTTAGAAAATGAGATGTGCTGAATTTTTGAGAAGTGTTAAATTACAGAAGGAAATATTTTGTGGATTTGACAGCATTGCTAAGGGCTGCCTGAGCTATATTTAGCCATCTGCCTCATTAACAAATACACTCATTATTTTTGTTTGTATGTAGCAGACCTTTGTGTCACGACCCCAATACGTCTCTGGCTTTGCAGGCTTGTTTGTAATATTGAACTACACAACTGGGCATTTACTGGTTTAACCTCTGAACCTGTGGCATCGCCATTACACACCATGACATGTTGTGTTGTTTTCAGGTCAAATGACCTGAATACAAATATTACGTTTTATTTGTGTCCCTGCAATATATGCGTTGTTTTTTTATGTTTTGATTTTCATGTGCAATGCAGTTTTATTTTTAATTATTAACACCATAATTAATGTCTTAGTTTTTTGTTTTTCGTGTTTTTAATCTGTACAAAATGTGAAAGGAAGGCGTTTTAAAAATGAACGAGTTACTGGCTGCTTTCTACTCATTGTGTACAAAGAAATACATTTTTATTTGTTATACACCTGGTCTGGTTTGTATTTTTTTCAGATGATGGCATTTAATCTGTTTCTTTTTCTGTTTGCATTTAATATTTTTGGTGAATTTCTCAGGTTTTGCAGGTGATGCTCCTGTTGGTTCCTCAACATTTGTCTTCTCCATCTTAAATTCAGTAGCTTTCCTCTGTTTCATCATCTCCAGTCGTGTCCCTCAGTCTTTCTTCCCTTGATGCTCCACTGCTTGCATCTTTGTCTGGCTTTGCAGGAGATTCATGTATTTCATCTGTGATCTCATCCTGGCCGTCATTTTTCTTTGTAATGTCATTGGTCAGTAGAGTTTCAGTGGCCCCGCTATCTGTCTGTGATCTCTGTGTACTATCTCCCAGCACATTGATTTGGACTGAATACCTGTCTTTACCTACAGCCGCAGGTTTTTCTTCTGCTTCTTTCAGGTTCAGAAAGCTCTCGTCCTTTTTGTTCTCGCAGTTTTTCTTCTCATCCTGTCCTTCATCTTTATTACCTGCTTTGACACTGCAGCTCTCCTCTGATTTGTCACCGCAGCCAGATCTTGCCAGTTGTCCTTCATCGTTCCTTCCCAACATTTTACTCTCATCCGCCCATGTCACTCCTTTCTTCATCTTCATTCCTCTCTTGGTCTGCGCCTTCTTTTCCCACTTCTCCTGAGTGCTTGTCCAGTAGTTTTTGTTTTCATTGACACACTTCACTCTTATGTTCTCACCCATCTTCTTAATCTCCTGTTTGACGATGGGTTTGAATCTGGGATCCAGTTGCATGACCCTATTGAAATCCCTGTGGGCCTCGTCTTCGTTACATAATGCGGCGTGAGCTTGGGCCCGCTGGTACACAACTTTCATATTGTCTGTGGTGGAGATGAAAGTGAGAGAGTGAAGACCAGGTCTTGCCACATTGCATTGGCTTCCTGATAAATAATTAATTCAAAAGTAAACAACAGTTTCACTCTTTACATAGGGGGCTGGATGGAGATACCAGGGAATAACTCAATATATGGAGAATGATGCAATTGGTTCAACTTCCTGGATCCACTGACAAAGTGAAGCATTGAGATGTGGCCGCTAAAGGAAGAGTGTAGTAAATGCTAACTGACATAGCCCAAGGCTGTTTTTACTACAGGCAATAATGGAGCAATTGGCCGGCTCGGATTGGGTGGTGAAGAATCTATATCTGCTGCTGCTGCTTAACCTAAACAACATTTGTGTCTATATCATGGTGTATGCCTCTATGGTGTCTAATGCTGGGTACACACTAAAAGATTTTAAAAATCTTATAAGATCTTCAAAATGTGAGAGACCACAAACATGAGGGGAAAAAATCCTAGATTTAACCGTTTTGCTCCTTATAGTGTTTGGTGTTTTCAGGGTTCCCCCTACACATCAGGATTTCTGATCGTAAATATTCAACATGTTGAATATTTACGATTCGTGATCGGGGCGCCTCCGACGTTCTTCCGAGCAGATTCAGTCACTCTTAACACACCTCACACCACAGGAAAATCTGATAAGATAATCTTTAGAACCACCAAGATAATCGGGACATTACCTAGGATTGTCGGAAGGGGAGAAATCTGCCTAAAATCAGCCCGATTATCTTGTGGTGTGTACCCAGCATAACCCTGCTCCTGGAGGCAGCAGAGCTTAGCCTAACCTTAATTAAACACACCTGAACCAGCTAATCAAGGACTTTAGGATCACTAGAAACTTCCAGGCAGGTATATTGGAGCAAACGTGTACAGGACTGGAACGTAGACTTCCAGGAGTAGAATTGGACACTCCTGGTCAATGTCTATTTCTGCAGTAAATGAGTGTATAAGCTCACCTTTATGTTTCTTCAGCAGTTTAGAGTTGAGATCCACCACTTCTAGGTATTCCCCAAGCTCCAGCTTACACTGACTGAGGTTTAGACAGAGTGGCAGACGGACTTTCTCTAGAGATTCCCAGTCTTCTCCTTTATGTTCCACCTCAAAAACACACAGAGGGATGGATATGGCTTAGTGAGCGCTGGGTTGCTGATTCCCCATGGGAATTTTTTAAGCTTCCCTGTCGTTCCTGCTAAGCAGTTTTTGGATCCCATTGTACATCTCCTCTGGGATATGAGAAGGTATGAATTTACTATATTTTATATGTTCTGAGGAAAATGCGAGTGGTTGTGTGGTTGATAAGGTGTTTTGAATATGGATATTTTTGATATTGTAGTGTTTCGTGTGGGTGTTTAGTCCATGTCTCTATTATATTGTCTTTCATATGGTTCAGGTCACTCCATCAAATTCGAAAGTCTGATGAAAAGTGACCGTACACTTCTAAACAAGCCACATGATTTGAGACCATTCATGACAGTAACTCAGAATTAATACTTATAAGCAAGGGGTTGTTCAAATTCCCAGCCTTATGTTTACGCAGTAGTAACAGTGATGCTTGCCATTAGATGGTATCACTTGGCCATAAGAATGATCTAAAATGTGCAAACAAAATATAACCTTTTTCAGTTTGGCTCATGAATATTCTTCAGACAGTTTTACATTTGCCCAGTAGTTCTCAGATAAGTGGACACTAGCTGTTTTGGATTACCACTATCACTTGCGCTTTCAGTTTAATACTGAATTAAGAGGCGGCTTCATGGTTTTAAACTCCACTTTTTATGTAGCTGGCTACAATTTCAAATCACAGCTCCTGGTATATTATGATTTTTTTTTTTTTTTTCAAAAAATGGAGGGGCTTGTCCTCAGTGCCTTCTATAGCTATCAAGTATATAACAAACAAGGGATGCACTGATGATCTCTACAATCAATCCTATACTGTATTTTCATTCGGCAAGCTCACCTTAGTTTGGAGATGGTCTACATACTCCAGAGCCTCCTTGAACTTAGCAGTCGCCTCAGTGTATTTATGCTCTTTCACACTGAGATTGCCTTCGTCTTGGAGCAGCATAATTAGCCGTAGCATCTGCTGCCAGTCCTTGCCCTCGGTCAGAGCTGTTATCCTGTGATTGGCCTCGGCTGCCGACTCTTCACTTTTGGTGTCATGCTTGTTTTCCTCTGCTACAGATGGATTCTTTCCCTCCTCAGCATCTTTGACCTCTTCAGGGGACTGAGAATGTTCCCCTCTGCTTTCCTCTTTTGCATCCATCTCAGAGATGTCCTCCTTCTCTGGTTCCTTTTCTCTGTCTTCCAGGATCTTCCAGTACCTTTCTTTATCCTCCCAGTATTTTTCTTTCATTCTCTCAGAGAGAAGATTGAGTTCTCTTTGCACCAATCGAGACAGTGTGATGTCTAGGTTGGCCACCATCTGGAAGTCTCTCCTGGCCTCCCTCTCGCTCCACACAGCCACATAGGCCTTCGCTCGCTTGTAGTAGGCCTTCACACAGTCTGGAAAAGATCAATAATGGGACTGTAATTTAATTTTGCTTTCTGTTTCTTACTTACTGAGGCTGCATTATCTTTCTGAACGCTGTGTATGTGCATTCATATCCATTTATTATCTTAAAAAGTGCTGTATTTTGCTTTCATACCATTAAAAAAGGAACCTTGCTATACATACACTGTTGATTTAGCCCAAGTCGGACACCAAGTGCACACACCTAATCTTTGCTCTGAGTGGGCTCAATTTAAACAGACTTCCCCCAGCCAACGCCAGCCTCTGGCAAAAACAGCAGATTCTGTGAGCACATTTCAAAAGGATGTGCTCATCAGGTGACATACGAGAGAAATGTTAAAGAGAGCAAGGATGGAAGATTTTAACCAAAACAGACAACAAGGTGTAGTTGACACATGGGGCACGGCAGAATGAAATGAATAGCTAGAATTAGAGGGGATGGGGGAATGGGAGAAAGTGTCCTCAAAGTGGAACTGCAGGAGGCCGAAGTCACTCTGCCGGCTGCATATGCATAAGGCTCATTAGGAGAGCTACCCGCTCTGCCTCTGGAGCCACCGCGAGAGACGATACATCTGTCACTTCACATGCTTCAAGAGGGCTTACACAGACCAACTCCTGTCCCTACTCCTCATGCAGCCAGCCAAGCTTAAACAAACCAAAACCACCGAGGACGAAGATTACTATGCATGCTGCCAAGTGTAATTATGAATGTGAATGCAACTGGATTATTTATGATACTCAAAAAGCAAAGGGCTAATTCTCATGGTTGTCAGTAGCTAATGTTATAGGGAATAGGGTATGTTCATACCTCAACTTAAATGCAATGTAACTCTCACTAATTTGCACAGGTTGTCATTGTCTGTGGATCCAGTGACTTTTTAGGGGAGTTTGTTTAATTTCCTGTTAGTAATGCATTACAGAATTAAATGCATGGTTAAATTTATTTAATTTTATTTCATTAAAAAGAGTGATGCAGGAAGGAGTCCTAAAAACTGGAAACAACTTAGTCAGTGGGTATGCTTAAATGTCTGAAATAAGGTTTGTGGTTAACACAAGATGTTTTCATGTTTCGTTCTGAAAATTTATTCTATGATTTTTAAGCTTTTACATGTCTTGAAAAAAGCGGTTGCTAACAAGTGGCTAAATGGGACAGCAGAGGTTGTCAGGGACATTAAACGTAATCTACTCACTATCAGTTTTTACTGCCTTGTTGTATGTACTCATGGTCTTGCAAACAATTCTAACTCAAACTTTGCAACTTGTAGCTTTTAAATAAATTCTGAAAGCGTTTCCAGAAGCTTATTGTTGGTGTAGTTCTTTTATGGCCTAAGTTAAGATTTTTACTTATGGTAATTGCATTTGAGCTTCCAAATTCATAAAAATTGTGTTCATTTGTGAAGATTATCTTGATGAACATAACATGTAAAGACCCGTTCACACCAAGAATGACAACTATAAATGTAACTATATTAGCGCCAACACCAGCAGATGATATTGTCTGTTTATTCTAAGTGCATGCTCCTTTGCCGCTTTAAAGGAATATTTCACCCAAAAATGAAAATTCTCATTAATTACTCACCCTCATGTCGTTCCAAACCCGTAAGACCTTCGTTCATCTTCGGAACATAAATTAAGATATTTTTGATGAAATCCAAGAGCTTTTTTGACTCTCCATAGACAGCAAGGGTCCTAACACGTTCAAGGCCCAGAAAGGTACCAAGAACATCGACAAAATAGTCCATGTGACATCAGTGGTTCAACCGTAATTTTGTAAAGCTACGAGAATACTTTTTGTGTGCAAAAAAGGACTTTATTCAACAATTCCAAAGGTGTTACGGGTTTGGAACGACATGAGGGTGAGTAATTATTGACAGAACTTTCATTTTTTGGTGAACTATCCCTTTAAATTGTCGAACTTGTTACAGCAGGACTGATTCTGATTGGGTGTCAATGTTTTTTTTTTTTTTATTCATTAAGACTGAAAAAATTGTTCTGAAAAGTGATTCCAACAATATTGTTCCTCTGTTCATTTATCATTATAGCTGTGGTGTGGATTTTTAGAACTATATCTTTATCGTTATCTTTATAGTTATCGTTCTTGGTGTGAACATACCTTAAGAATCATGAAGTTTTATTGGTCATAGAGCTTATTTTCTGCAATAATCCAAAAGCTGGATTACTGGCTTTTTGTCAAGTGTGATGCTAATTTACAGGTTGGCCTACAAAAATGGAGCACAAAACCAGTCTTAAGTTGCTGGGGTATATTTGTAGCAATAGCCAACAATACACTGTATGGGTCAGAATGATTGATTTTTCTTTTATGCCAAAAATCATTGGGATATTTGGTAAAGACCCTACTGTAAATATATCAAAACTTAATTTTTGATTAGTAATATGCGTTGCTAAGAACTTCATTTGGACAACTTTAAAGGTGATTTTTCTCAATATTTAGATTTTTTTGCCACCTCAGATTCCAGATTTTCAAATAGTTGTATCTCGGCCAAATATTGTCCTATCCTAACAAACAATACAAAAAAACAATGGAAAGCTTATTTATTCAGCTTTCAGATGATGTATAAATCTCAATTTCGAAAAATTTACACTTATGACTGGTTTTGTGATCCAGAGTCACAAATATGGTTTCCCTGCAGCACTCTCCGTATAGGGCTACTTTTTAATGGCTGTCAATTGTAAACGACAGTGTAGTTACAGCATCTACCAGCAGGGGCGAACTGGGTCATGCTAACAAGCAAAACCTCAACCATTTGGTTTATGCTAATAAGATGGCCTACCTTTGTGTTTGTCCAGGAGCTCTGTTGTATGTTCTATGACTTCGTAATATTCCTCCAGCTCTAACATGCACTGGCAGTAGTTGAGTACAAGAGGAATGATAAACCTGTCCAGATTAATGTAGTCTTCATCTCCAGGCATCTCCTACAGAGGAAGGAAAACAAACTCAGGTGCACTCATCGATGTCTGAATGTTTCTTATTAGTTTCTTCACAGCCCCCTAATAACCTCCATGTCATTTTGTTTTTCCTTTACCCTGGATTGGACTGTCCGCAGCAGAACCACAGCCTCCTGGTACTTTTCTGCAGCTTCATGGAACCGACCCTGCTTGACCAGAGCGTTGCCCAAAAGATGTAGCGAGGGCACGACCTTTAGCTTCTCATCCTTCTCCATCATCCAAGACTCCCGCTGGTAAGAGAACGGGTCGCCCACCTGAGGTAGACAGAGAATTGGAGCGTGCTTGTCTCGCTTGGTTGAGGATTGAAAACATGGTCTGAGAATTGGGAACAACATTTCTTTCCTGGCGTGTAGCACTTGATTGTGTAACATTGTTACGCTCTGTTTGGGTTGCAGTGAGAAATCTGTTGGAGGTGGAGGAGTTGAACTAGAATGAGTGTATGAGAGTGTTGTTGTGCAAGGGTGCGTGCATGTATTTGCTTGTTTTCTTGCACTGTGTGAATACACCTGACCCACCGAGATTAGTTCCATGATGAAGATTAGAGGCTGAGGTGTCCTCATTAGCTCATCAAGCTCTGGAAAGCCTGTCGAATGGTAGTGAAACAAGTTTCCCATGCCACACGTGTGTCTTTGGCCCTCTAGAGGGTCCTTTCCCTGAGCAGCCAGTCGCATCCCTTTTGACACCATGGGATAAAGACCTGTGTGCTGCATAAAAAAAATAACATCACATGCCAGTGTTTCCTCCAGAATTACCTAAGATTTATTTGCTTGTTTTTGCTTGTAGACTCTAGGAGAACCCGAAATATATGTTCTTTTTGCCTTTATTTTGTGGTACATATTGTTTTAACTGCACCACGTTCAATATATGTGGCAAACTCACAATTTCTTGATTTCTTTTGCCGTGGTGCTTGATGCAGTAGTGGGGAGCAACTTATTTCTACATCAACCATCTAACCAGAATCTTTAGTCTCATTTGACTTGCAGAATGGATTATTGATTTCCTTGTATTTTTTTTTTTTTTGTATTTGAGTATTTAGAGAAAACGGCAAATGTGAATGTTTATAGAAAATGTAGGAAGCAACCAAAGGTGAATAATACATCAGACACATTCTCCTCCATTCTTATGTGAGGATTAATTAAGATCCAATTGAAGCGGATGTGATTATACCTAAAGGGAAAAACAGTGGGAGGCACAACAAGAGGTTTAGTTTGATTTCAAAGACTTACAATAGCATCACACCAAAACTCCGCCACCTCTCCAATCCTCATGGAGGTTAACAGCACCTCCCACACCTCCATTTTGAACATCTTCCCCACGAAAATCTCTGTGGGACGCTTATTTTTGCGACTGTCGTCAATCACTGTTCTTTCAAAGTTGTCCAACAGAGTCTGAAAGTGGAACACCAGCTTTGTGGGTAGGAAGGCAGAGGAAAAAAGAGAATAAGAACAGGATTAAGAAAGAACTGAGATATTTTTTCTGCTTAGTACACCATGCACATCTTGTAACTTGCTACTCTGTATGGGTTTATATGTGGTTGGGAGAGAAATGCAGGGTTTTTAAGCAGGCCAGAATGTATTTCTCCTCATGCCATCCCAATACCTTCATGGTCCAATTTTATCTTCATTATAAGACATTTAAATGTGTTATTTTTGTTTTTTAAAGCATGTTGAAACGGATACCTTGATGGAATAGAACACAGAGTGAATACAGAGCACAGCTGGTAAATGGAGAGATTAATGTTGGCATTGTTGTAGAAAATGTGTGTCATCCTCTCCTGGCTGAGGGCCCATGTGGCTGGACAAGTAGGGGGGGAAAAAGTCACCTGGCAGATACGCCGCTGTCCAAAACGATAGGATGCCAAACTTCTGTGCAATTATATGCACCAAACCTTTTTATCATCAGTAGAATCAAACTACAACCATTTCTAATCAAAGCAAATGGTTAGACAAGAACCCATCCAAACGTCCACTCAAAAGCGCTATCCAGGACCATATATACACCTTACCTTGGTTCCCTTCGGAAAATGCGGCAATGGTCCTTGACCTCCATGCAGAATCTTCTTTTTTACTCCAGGATGGCCAAGCAAATACGCCTCCTGCATTTTAAACTCTTTAGAAGAGTGTTTCTTTTTTAAAACAGACCTGATGTCCTGTAGCCTGTGAGCGCTGGTCCTTGGCAGTGTTAATTAGCAAGCTGAGGAAGGGAGACAAATCACACCCTGCAGCCCAATGCTGCCTGACTGCTTTCTGACAGATGGCTGGATTACCAGGTTGAGGATAGCCACTTTAATCTGCCTTGGCTAATCCTTCAACCCCCTGAATCTTCAGTATAATCCCCTGTAAGAAGTGAAGGGATGGGTGACCAGAGAGCGGAACTCAAGAGTATGTCGAGATCATTCTGGAAGGCAATAGAGTTCAGTAATCCCAGAAAGAGTTTGCTAGTATAATTTAGTGGGATCTACTGCAGACAGAATCATCTAGAAGTCTCTAGTATGATTTTCCAGTTGGTCCTTGGCAGTGTTAATTAGCAAGCTGAGGAAGGGAGACAAATCACACCCTGCAGCCCAATGCTGCCTGACTGCTTTCTGACAGATGGCTGGATTACCAGGTTGAGGATAGCCACTTTAATCTGCCTTGGCTAATCCTTCAACCCCCTGAATCTTCAGTATAATCCCCTGTAAGAAGTGAAGGGATGGGTGACCAGAGAGCGGAACTCAAGAGTATGGAGACAGTCGAGATCATTCTGGAAGGCAATAGAGTTCAGTAATCCCAGAAAGAGTTTGCTAGTATAATTTAGTGGGATCTACTGCAGACAGAATCATCTAGAAGTCTCTAGTATGATTTTCCAGTTTGTTGACCACCATAATGGGAGTAGCTTCCAAATTTGCAGACTTACTGAGCAGAAGAAATATGCTAACAAAACCATTTCAAATATGATTTTATTAAAAAAAACTGCCGTTAACTAAAGGTTTATAGACACAAAGTCACAAAAAGTACAAATACACAATCTTGCATGAGATGAAACTTGTGTGATGAGCACAAGTATGTTGACACTTTTTTTTGTTCAATGGGATGTTCAAATTTAGCTAATACATGCAGTAAAGTCGGTAATGTGTTCAGCAGTCGCCTCTGCAGTATTGCAGTATCTTGGTAATCGTGGGCATCACTTCTCGATCAGCGAGTCCAGCTGCTCTTGAAGGGAGGCCAGCTGTTGGAACAGAATAGCAGTGATGGATGGCTAGCAGTAGGGGTATGATTGAAGGCTAAGTGCAATATGTTCAACAACACCTCCAACGTTGTTACTTTTTTCCATCAAGCCATTTGTCAGTTTAGGCGTAAACAAACACTGACCGCAGAAACTGACATTGGCCAAGGGTTATGGTGAATCAGTAAAGCATGTATGTGTGTCTAGTTCTTTTACTCCCCAATATTATATACAGAAAACTACTCTCACCAAGAGCAATGGGAATATGTGGAATTAAGTCATGGATTTGACATCTTACATGCATTAGGGAAATTAATAATAATTAGATTCCAATTAAAAAGCTCTCAATTCTATTTGATTTGATTACAATTCATCTGGGCATATTTTTACGTTGTAATATAGATTTTATCATACATATAAAATAGATCACTCTCAGCTATTGCTTTAAATTAAACTGGGAATAGATGCGTATATATGATAATCATGCCTTTTTTTTAGTAATTAACTAAAGGACAGACTCAAAAGAGTCATTTGTTTGTGAATTTGACTATGCTAGTTGTGCTGCATGTTTCTGATTCCCCAAAAAGAACCAGTTCATATGAATCATTTGTTCAGGAATCTGACTACACTGGTTGCACTGTACGTTTTTACTAAAAGGTCCAATTTATAAGAGTTATTTGTTTGTGAATCAAAATACACTGGTCAAAATGGCATGGAGTAAAAGGTCTTGGGAATTTAAAGAATGAATATTGAGATTTTTCAAATCATGATTAATTGGAAAAATATTTTTACCCAGTCCAAATGTATGCAGACTTTTGGGTTTGTATGCACTCACCTGTTCCATCTCTTGCTCTTCTTGATGAATCATACCATTCAAAAGACCCAGGAAACGATCCTGTAATATGGAAAGAAGAGAGACCGAGAGAAAGAGACTTTATCTAGCTGACGGTAAGCTGTTTTGATGCTGGCCGTTTGTGAATGTCTTAACTGCTCGTACACACATGTATTTGATTTGTGACCCTGTGAATGGACCTCAGACATGTATGACCTTTCCTTGTCCCCTGTGACTGCAATAACCGTGGACAAATTTAGCCAGCATAGTGCACACAGGCCAACCGAAGTGACACTGTTAAACCACACGTCCAACCCCATTCCACAGTGTCTAAATCCTCCCAATGGAGCAGCTGCCAGAGCAATGAATTTTATGCTTTTTGTGAGCTATGTAACAGCAGCTAAAGGCAGAAATGTAATATTTATGCCTTAAAAAGACAGAAAAAAACTTGCCTTCTTAGGTTTATTCAAGGCCATTTAAAGGGCTGTACTGCACAAAAACAGTGTCACCAAGGCTGTGTTTACATGATGTACCGTGCCAGAAAAAGTAGCATGCTACATATTTAGTGCAGGTAAATGAAACTCACCCTCAGGGCTTGATTTTCCACCTCCATTATCAATTTCTCCTGTTCCTTCTTGCGGTTACGTGTGTCCTGAAGCTTGGCCTTCAAATTGTTGATCTGCACCTGATACTCCATTACTGCAGATCAAATAAGAGATTGTGAGCCCTAGTTAACACGCGTACAAGTTTAGTCATAGACCCTGGATGTCAATTTGAGCTCTCGTTTACCTTCGAGAGCTAGTTAATCTGCAAATGCTCATGTAATCAAAGGTCCCAATTATCTGTGAATCCTTCACACTCTAACTGTGCAACCCTTCAGGCTGCATAAATACTGAACACCACCTCTTACGTTCTGCACTCTCAGAGACAGAGAATTCTAAATACCTATTTCCATTGAGGGCATACACACCAAGATATCAAGAAAATGCCTTGTGAATTGTGGATGATATATAAAAAAATGAATGACATGGAATTTGAACATGCAGTACTTGACTTCCAATATAAGATACATACCAGTTATAATAGATGTGGTATTATTTGTCAAGAGAATATGACTTTTTTTCAAATCTAATTAAGCGAGCTACCTAGACAGCATTTTAGGTATTGTTGGCACATTTCGAATGCGTCTATAAATCAGAGTTAACATTTACACACAGTTTTTGTCTTTTAAGGACAATACCACTTTAAATTGGATTGAATTGGCATCTTATTACAATCTATTGGAATAGAATTTTAGTTGACTAGAAAATGCAATATTAACCTTCCATATGGAAACAACAACACTCTTGAAAAGACATCTAACTTAAAGGGATAGTTCACCCAAAAATTAAAATTCTGTCATTAATTACTCCACCTCATGTCGTTCCACAAACACAAATGAAGATATTTTTGATGAATTCCGAGAGCCCTCTGGCCCTCCCATAGACAGCAAGGATCCTAACAAGATCAAGGTCCAGAAACGTAGTAAGGACATCGTTAAAATAATCCATGTGACATCAGTGGTGCAACCGCGATTTTACAAAGCTACGAGAATACATTTTGTGTGCAAAGAAAACAAAAATAACGACTTTATTCAACAATTCGTCTCCTCCGCATCACCCTGGCGCCATTTTGGAGAGTATCACATACGTAAACAACATATGCAACGTACTGTATGTATGCGTAATACTCTCAAAATGGCGCCACGGTGACACGGAGGAGACGAATTGTTGAATAAAGTCGTTATTTTTGTTTTCTTTGCGGACAAAAAGTATTCTCTTAGCTTCGTAAAATTATGGTTGAACCACTGATGTCACGTTGATTATTTTAACGATGTCCTTTACTATGTTTCTGGACATTGATCGTGTTAGGATCCTTGCTGTCTATAGGAGGGTCAGAGAGCTCTCGGAATTCAGCAAAAATATCTTAATTTGTGTTCCGAAGATGAACAAAGGTCTTACAGGTTTAGAACGACATGAGGGTGAGTAATTAATGACAGAATTTTCATTTTTGGGTGAACTATCACTTTAAGAAGGTAACTCTATAGCTAAACCTTTTGCTTTGAAGAATAGGCTATGTGAACAAAACACATGGTGGTACAGCTCTGAGCAGCATGGCTCATTTTTTCCCGGTTAACTGCCAATGTGACGTTGAAGGCACGCTGCCAGTTGAGAGACAGAGGGTTGCGGGATGATGCCAAGGTCAGGCATGTCTGTATGGGTAAAGACACCATCAGACAACCGGTACACCCATCTGACCTAAATATCGCAGCAGGCTCATCATTCAAATGCTAATCTAGGTCGGCTGTTGTTTGTCTGCCGGTCTGCCTTCCTGTGAAAAATTGGGCTTGAGCTGCTGTCCTGATGACGCACTATAACTGATCAGACAACCCGTGCACCACCATCCTACCGATCTGACTGTTGCGGTCATTCTCGTCTCTGCTTCCGTCTGTCTCGTTCAGTTTCTCGTGGAGCTGCCTGACCATGTAGTCTTCAGTGTCCATGATGTTAAGGTCGTCATCCTCGTGTCGGTCACCCTCCTCGTCCTCATCCTCGCTGCTGCTACTGATGTCGTTGAAGATCTCGCGTAGCTCGTCATGTTGGACTAAATTAGAAGAAAACTTTACACAGGGAAAGATATAGCTATAAAAGGCAGTCAGACTTGTGAGATCATTCACCTGACGAGCCGTGATCCTTGTGTCCCGAGGTTCCAGGTGAAGACTCCAAGTTGGAGAGAGATAAGCTGTTGTCAGGTTCTTTGGCCTCATCCTCAGCAATCACCTCCCATCCTCACCACAGGGTCAAGGTTCATATATCAATAATCCCTTTTCATCCTCTGAGTTTTGACACTAGGCCATTTTGCTGTTTGTTATATCACTGTGCTGCTGAGCTCCACAAATTTATACGTGACTCATGCCACTTTTTCCTGTAATGCTGAGCTTAACCGACTCTATTTCTTGCAAAGTTGCTCCATTTCATTTGTGAGCAAGTCTGCCACCTGGTGGCAAGGCTGAGTATGACAGAAATGTTCAATTCTACATTAGTAATGACATTTGCATCTAGATTTCTTGTGGTACTGGGATTGCGGCAACATGACAGGGGAAAACAAAAGCAAGAAATAAAGGATACGAACACTGACGGCTTCGGCGTCTGTGCTCAAGAGTCTCTTCACCTCCTTTTCCACATCAGGAGACCCGATGTACTGCAGGATAAATCAGGTTAGAATTCAGCCCCAAGGAACACGTTCTCAAAAACTGCATGCACGCATTCAGACGCACACATAGTACTAACAGTAGAGGCTGGCTACACGCCAGAGAACACATTAGCGATTAAAAAAGGAAGCAGAGTCAATAGCTAGCTGCAACGTAGCTGAGATTTACAATATGATACCCAAAAAATGTACAAATAATCATTATAGCGCATTCATCAGGAATGAATAAATAAAAACCATATCTTTATTTATTGTCCCATATGGTCTAGCGGTTAGGATTCCTGGTTTTCACCCAGGCGGCCCGGGTTCAACTCCCGGTATGGAAAGTACAGTTTTTTAGCTTTATATGTGTGAATTACAAGAAATTTCTGTTAGACAATTAAATGTACTATATTGTGTTAATAAACAATGTCACACTATTTATGTACAAAGAACATTATGAGCAGGTAGGGTGTTGGAGAGGAAATAAGACTGCTAGGCTCTGGTTCTAACTATCAGCAGTATACACTCCTGGTGTGTCGGTCAGGACACAAAGAATGAGGAGACTGGAGCTTCTTTCCAAAGTGTATTGAATATTAGCACGCCAGAGAACACATTAGCGATTAAAAAAGGAAGCAGAGTCAATAGCTAGCTGCAACGTAGCTGAGATTTATTCAAGAGTCAGAGAGAAAAACCTGCCACTAACTCGGCTGCCGTCACTTCAATCAAAGGAAGAGCCAGATTGCTTTCCTGCATACCTTGGTGGTAAATGAAGATGGAATGCTTTATTTATATGTAAATCGTAGCTTTTAGCATTAACTCATTTTCCTGCAAGAGTAAACATTTTTTTTCCCCCAACTAGGGATGATAAAGGATTGTAGAATCATCCGAAAAATCCAAGGAAAAAAACAACAACAGAGTGCTTGAAGAAAACCAAATGAGGTTACCTTCTTCTTTGCTGTCTTCCTGAACCGCCTCTTCCTTGTGTTCTTCAGAGGAAGCGTAACTGGAAGGAGACAGATGTAATTTAATATAAAATGGGTTTAATCATTCTAGCACTGATAGGCTGTCTCTCCAAACATTCACTCCAAACCAATTACGGGGAAATTTCAGTATAGGAGTGGGAGGTACTTACTGCCATGGTTCCAAACAAATTTCTTGTCTTTGTCCTTGTCTTTCTTTTTGCTTTTGGGGTCTGTAGTGCCTGTGGGCTCCTCCTAGAGGGGGGTACAGGTCTCCATCCAGTGTGCATACCATCATCTTAAACAGGAAGGCAGCGGAATTAAGTGTTATGGCCTTGTAGATGTGCTGAAGCTCATTAAATGACTTGTCTCTGTTACCCAAGACTGCAAACGGGAAATTTAATTTAAGACTCTCTAAGAAACTTCTATCAACAGCTTCTATTAAAGTCTTACCTGACCGATATCAGCAGTCTTATAGAAGGTCTTTTTGTCAACCGTTTTTAATGACTCCAGGATATGCAGGGTAAATCCACTAATTTACATGCTAAAGGGACACGATCCACACGTACAATCCCATGGCGACCATCGGCTAGGAATATGGTAACAAATTCCATGAGGAATATTTTTACACAAGAAATTGACAACATTCAGAGGCTTTTTAAAATGTAATGTGCTGACGTAAATGGAAAGTACTTCTTTGTTCAATGTAGTTCATCTGAATTTTTCACTTGCACAGTACATACCATGTAACTCTGGAGGCATACTCCTAACTTAACTTTTATAAAGAATATCTCTTTGGATTTGAGACTTTAGTCTTTGCAACTTTACAGATCTTCTTTATGCACCAAGAGCTTGTAACACCCCAAAGAGAAAGGAAAAATTTAAATCGCATCATATGACCCCTTTACATCAATGTATTGTATCCTTGCAGAATAAAGGTTTCAATTTCTTTAAAAAAATAATTAAATAAATAATCTTACTGACCCCAAACATTTAAAGAGTAGTGTATTTACCAAGCGGCAACCTCCCGTTCTCTCTCGTGAAGCCGACACGGAAGTGACTTAAACTGCAATTCATCAACTGGCCGCTAGAGGCTGGCTGCAAAAGGGAGTCAATCCCATAGACTCCCCATGTTAAAATGCCCACCTTCACAGCAGAAAAAAACATGTTTACAGCCTCGTTCAAAAAATTATTTTGGTCTATATAGCTAATTTAGCCCCAACTGCCCGCTCCGCCCACTTTGAGCTTCAAAACCGCTCTTCGGAAATCTACGGGTGACGTCACGGACACTACGTCCATGTTTTTATACAGTCTATGGTATTTACCCTGACATCTTGTTATTACAAATGTAACATTTTGTCTGGGTCTGTTTTCTGACATAAAATGACATTCATTACATACAGTATGATGTAGATTCACTTCTTGATGTACCTTTCATACTGTCCTGTGTTCCAGTGTATCCCACACTTGTCTTATTTAATTATAACTGCCCCTTGCAGAATTGTGTTCCTTCATGTATGGATTAACAACATTTATCTCGACTGGAACAATGAACAATGTATATCGATGACAATATATTTGTATGCAATTTAGGGCTGCAAAACGATTAATCACGTTCAAAATAAAAGTTTGTTTACATACTATATGTGTGTGTGTACTGTGTATATTTATTATGTATATATAAATGCACACACATTTATATATTAAGGAAAAATGTTACATTGATCTTTTAAGTGTGACAAATATGCAAACAATTAAAAAAACAGGAAGGGGGCAAAAACTTTTTCACACCACTGTATATGTGTGTGTATTTATATATACATAATATACCCTGTACACACAAAGTATGTAAACAAACGTTTATTTTGAATGTGATTAATCGTTTTGCAGCCCTAATGTAATTATTTACAACTTGTGTAATAACATTAAGTTACGTGTCTTGTTACTCTTATATAAATGATTGGTAACACTTTATTTTAAGATGTCCTTGTTACACGTTATATGTACTTACTATTATAATAACACATAATTATGCATAATTACATGCAAGTAACCATAAGCCAAACCTTAATCCATATAGTAAGTACATGTAGTTACTTAATATTACTCAGTACTTAAATGTATAATTACACTGTAACAAGGACACCTTAAAATAAAGTGTAACCGAATAATTATGAGTCAAACAACAATGATCTAAAGATATCAATTATTTAAATGCACTTGATGGAATTGTTTTGGGCATGTGTACCTTACTTAAATACTGTTTACAGACTTTGCACTAATATAGGTCAGTAAAATAAAAAAAAATAAAAAAAATACTGACCTGAGGGAGCCGCAGAACAAACTGACTCTCCAGCTCATGAGGAGCATCTTCTTTGCTTTTGGAGCCCACCTTTCCCACTGAAACAGAGAAAAGTCTTGAAATACTACATATTTATTTACATTTATTACACACACACACACACACACACACAAATGTGTGGCTATTAAATGTTAATACCTTATACCAAGGTAGGCACTAAATGATAACCACGATCTTGAATCTCAGAATATCATGTGAATATCATGGTATATCATGATTGACACATCGCAACACTTGTTTAAAACACAGTTAGGCTACACCTGTTTTTTGTTACTAGAAGAGAAACCGAGTTAATTCACTAATGTATGCATGCTAGTACCTTTCGTTTTTGAGGTCATCTTTGGTTCCTAATTCTGCACAAAAATAGAAAAAGAGACGCTGTTTGCATATAAAAGCAAAATGTGTGAAAACTATGATGGCTGTTTAAAGAAAACGGTTAACGCGTTTTAGGAATAACACTTCTTTTAGAGTGATAAAATACTAAAAAGTGCATTACAATAAAAGCGTGTTAATAAGAAAACTAAGAAGCTAACAGGCTAACGTTACACAGAGTGGGTATCTGATATACAACATCGTCAGATAGGATAATTGTTAAATATTCGTTTCTTTAAAATACACAGAGAATAAAATGGTTGTAATAGAAAAGTGATCATGAATTATACACTGCGTAAATACACAGATTTTGAGAGACAGAAACTAAAATGGTACAAATAAATATTGCTGTGCCTCGGCGAACTGTCTCGCGGAAGCTCAGCGTACGTTAGCGCTTCACTGCCACCTGCTGTCCATTGTGTGAAAAGAAGCTGAGCATCGAAACCTACTAATACTAGAACATGAAAGCCTAAGTCGATTAACACAATTTCAGAGAATGTAGCGACTGGGCAATTGTTTCGGTGAACACTTATGTGACCATAAGAAGAACAATATGATACCCAAAAAATGTACAAATAATCATTATAGCGCATTCATCAGGAATGAATAAATAAAAACCATATCTTTATTTATTGTCCCATATGGTCTAGCGGTAGAAAACTTGTACAATAATGCCTCCTACTGGATGCACCTGGAAATGCGCTCAACAAACTATCAAATAGGAGTCCCTCAATAAAAAAACTTCCTTTCTCCAGGAGCCTTTTATACATAGGGCATAGTTACAAATAAGGTCAGTAAAATACAATAATGAATTATAGAAAGTTAACAGATAAATAAATTTAGACTTTTTTACTGACATTCATGGGAAATTCGTTAAATATTACTTCCTTCTAGATGTGTGACTCATTGTGTAAGAAACCCAAAGATGTTCAAGGAACATAATGGTTAAAAGGAGAGACGATGTGATTACTATGTGCTTTTTTTAGAAAGAAAGTAAGAAAGAAAGTTATTTATAAGAAAGTAAGTTTATTGTTCTGTGTTTTTATTTCAACATGTCTCTACATTAGGTTTTAGGTCCTAAAATATGTAGTGTTCAAGTAGTTTATGGGAAAAATGTACTTTTTAATTTATTAAATTGTTGAAAATTAAATGAGAAAATAATACCGTTAAAAGTCTGAGAACAATTTATCAAATTTTGTATAAATAAGTAAATCCCCTGACCACAAATAACACTCCTACCCTTGAATTCCCCAAACAGGCTATTCCGATAATGGGCGGGGCAGACGGTGTGATTAAGGGGTCGTCTGAATTTTTTTTAATCACAAACTAACGGTCAGTATAATTAAGGGGCTGTCTGAATTTATTTGATGTAACAAATTAACGCTCACTCACCTGCAGGACAAGGACACTACTATGCAGGCGACATGGTATGATCGCCTTATAACAAAAGAGATGTTTTTTACTGCCATTATTATGTTAAACAAAATGATTTGTATATCCGATAATGTATGTGTAATGAGGTTGAGGATTAAATGAATTAATAATGAATAAGCAATGTGCTGTTATAGAACTGGAGATGTCTCTCAAAGTTAGTGCTATATTCACATGAAAATGAGCCAAAACTGTAAACGCTGCTCACATAAACAAAGTCTTATGATTCGTCGAGTAGGTGCCGACGTCATCCATCCCATCTACAACCCCGAAAGACGCGTCACTTCACTGACTACATGGGAGCGTTTAGTTTGACGCTTCGCTCGCTTTGCACAGTAGACGCCGAACCCTGGACCAATCGCTTTCGAGGGAAAATGTGAGCGCAAGGAATTCCCCACGCAGTGAAAACAGTATAACCTTATGTTAGGCAAGAGAAAGCGGCGAAGCTCGATTAGAGCTTCAAAAACAATGAGCTTTTAGAAGATTTTGTCTTTGCAAAAGAGGATAAAGTTACTTCGGTTTAACAGGACTGAAGCGGGAAGGAGGATTCAGATGATGACAGATTGCTCAGGAATTGTTTCATTGAAATGATCGGAGTGTGTCCATCACTTTCCCCACGCTAACATTTAAACCTGTAAAATTATGGCACGTTAAGATGAAGGTAAGTGTTTGTAAAGTTTGCATTGTCTTGCAAGTTGAAGTTTCTTTGTGTCAGTGACTGCATGTACAATGCATTGAATGTACAAGCACTGTTTATTTTATTCAGGTATACATGGAGTCTTTTGGATTTGCTGACATTCCATAAACCAACATATGTTGTCATAATTCTGATCTCATATGACTGTTCTGATCTGAATAGCCCCCAGGATAGCTTGACCAACTGCTCTGTTGTGCCCCTCTCCCATAACTGTGCACTGAGTTCCAGCATGACTGCGGGCATGTGACTATAATGACTGGTTCAGTGTGAGAATCTCTTGTTTTAGGCAGACATTGCTGGTCAAGACACAGTAAGGGCTTCACATGAGTGTGAACAATCAGTTATCCAGTCCTCAGTGCTGGCTTGTGGTGCATCAGTGTTTTCATTCACACCAGGACATATTTGTGGATGTTTATCTTTAAAACGGGTTTGTCTTTGTGTCATTTTCACTACTTGTAACCAAGTTCAGATATTAGCCAAGGCTTGGAGTAAAAATGCCACAAGAGAGAATAAAAGGCCATTGATGTGTGGGCAAAAGTGCTTTTTTATCCGTTATCTGATATTACATAGTAACCCGGCAGTTATGTAAAACATGCTAGCAGATCATTTTTTGTGTTGCCATATCTAGTGAATTATTTACAGATTTTGGTGTAACAGACATCATTTACATTATTTATTTATTTATTTGTAGTAAAACTAAGGAATAAGGTTAAAGTGACTTGAACATCCACAACAAATCGCCTATTTCAGACTTTGCTTCTTATGATATGTAGCAATTAGTGTTTAATTTCATATTGTAACAGAGTATTAAATCCATCTGCTGGTGCATGATGTTTTCTTAATTTGTTTTCTTTATTTGTGGCTTGATGTCTCACCCATTGTCTAACTGTCTAAATGTTTGCCAGATGTTTACATTTTTTGGGATACAAAGCTCCCCTGTGAGACATGTATATTGAAGTATCTGTTTGGCTGCAGTGTTCTCAGCATTCTGGCCATTGGGAGTTGCTGGGGTCAGGGAGTATACTTGTGTTCTCCTGCTTTGGGAGTTTGTGATATTAGTCAGCTCGTTTCATCCAAAAATGTTGTCAGCTGGTTCTGATACCCCCTCCCAGACCTCGCACACCCCAGAGGCCTTTAGAAAGCTGGAAATTCCAGTCTTCTGAAACTAATTATCCTCAATGAGAGGCTCTAAATATACCCTTTAGTTGGTGCTGTTTTGAGTCTTTTCTTTCAGAAATACAGTCCTTGGTTCTTCCCCTATTTCTTGTTATGACTTTGTGTCTCAGAACTCATGCCCAATGACCCTATTGTGCCTTTGAACTGGATTGCCAGAAGGCACAAAGGGGCTCTCAGATGCTCTTTCTGCCTCTTTTAGCAGATGAGGCACGTGGCTTGAGATATCCTAGAATGACAATGAGAGGTATGTGGGAAGCCTCTGTGTAGGGAACATCCCCAGTGTTTACTTTGCTGTAGAATATGTGGCCATGACGGTGACTCCCATGTGAATCCAAGCGAAGCCAAGTCAAGGAGAGTTATCCTAGGGCAGATTCATCCAGCTCATTCCACTCTGCTCTTGGCCCGATGGTGTACAGAAAATCACATGAGATATGACTTAATGGGCTGGCTATTGATTTGTCTCCACATTTGAAGACATCAGTCTTTATAAACTCGGTATCCAGGAACTGCATCACCAGGGCATCATCAGCTGAGAGCTTGCTGCAACATGAGCCGACTCCTTGCAGACAGACTACAAGCATCAGCAAAGATAGCTGGAGTGTGCTAGGACAGTGTGCATAATATGACGCCTCATTTTTCTTTGTGTAAGCCTTCACCATTCATTGTCATACGGCTCACAGCATGTGCAGAAAATGGATTGAGTAATTGTCTGTTGGGTAATTCCTCAAAATATATCCTCATAAATCTCTTAAATATGGATTTCAGTTTTAGAATGCTGACAAGAACATACCAGATGATATGTCTCTGTCATATAATGGCTCTCTCAATATAATTAAGTCAATAGGCTTCCACAAGGTGGTGGTGTTCATATATTAAGCTCAACAATAAAGATGGCTTGGAACCATCTTAACCAATTTATAGAACTGTCATTTGGCCTTTTGGACGTCATGCCACTGAAATTGATTAATTGATGCTGGACATTCTTTTTTTTATTCCATCCTTTTAAACGTTTTGGTTTTCTGGGATGTGTTCTTTATTGTTGTTGCAAATTCTACTGGCTTGTCACCAAGATAATGTTACCAAGCTTGCTAACATAAACAGTTAGCAAGCAACAACAGTTACGTTTTGAAGTAATCGGTAAAAAATGTGTTGAAAACTGCAAACGAATCAGCTAGTTTACGAATTTATGGAGTTAAATTATATGTATAATGTATATCCTGCATGTTGAAATTTTTTTGTAAAGAAAAAAACAGTGAATTTGTCATATAAACCCTCTGTTTCTCATTCATTTTTGTTTGTATGTACGGATTTAATTTAGATTTAGATTATATTTAGTATTTTGCCTCCAAAATGTTTGTACTTAGCGGCAAGAAACCTGATTCGCTGTCAAGGCAACCAGTATTGAGAACGCCCACTAACAAAAGTCGCTGCTAGTGTGAACGGGGCTTTATAATCCTCATTTAATGAAAAATATAAATATTTCTAGCAAGTATAAAAATACTTTAAGATAATAAGAATCAATCATGCAGAGAAAAAAAATCATTGTTGTTGAGCCATGATATGTTCTATAGACACAAAACAGGATTTTCATATTAGTCATTAGTTTAACTGTTTGTAATATTACAAACTAAGGCAGTGCTCTGTACTCTGTTGTAAATTTTAAGTTATGTCTTTCAATTGCATTTTATTGTTAAAATAAAAAGAAGGAACTGCTACTACTGTATATGGGAAGGTGCACCATATTAGTTTAATGGAATATAACTTCTGTTACGACATTTTTAAAGTTATGGGCCTTTTGCATTGTTCCTCATATAAATTACTGTTGAGAAATAGTTATTGGTGAAGTAAGAGGGGGAGACAGGTGATTCTCACACATTGTTAGGTTTCCATAATCAGACAAGTCATTTTTATTCGAAGCCTGTTCCTGACGCATTTCCTTACTGTTATAGCAAAGCGTGTAATTCAGAAAGGTATCTTATCCTCTGTTTGCGTTCAAATTAGATTAATATTTAGGTTAGTGTAATGTTATGCTGCTGTAACCTTGCTGTTCAGATGGCAGCCACATATGTGGGAGTCTTATTAAGAAGGCATTATAGAGATACAAGGCCGACTGCCTTTGTTTTGACTGAAGAAAGACAAATATGGAAAGCTTGGGTATTTTTTAGCAAGCGCATCTTATGGCTGATGTTGGTAAGAGGTGGAAAGTTTGCTCCCGTTTATTACATTGACTGAACTTTCAATATAATTAGAGAGCGTTTTATACAGTGGCTTTGAATTAGATTTTACAATTCATGGTTTCAGGTCCCTTATTGTTTGAGTAGACCTCAAATGACATGCTAACATTTGTTTTTTATTAAAAGTCAGCGTGTGGGAAAAAAGGGACGTGGGATGTTGTTGAGTAAATGTTAAGTGTGTTTGAGATTTCGATGGTCCATTAAAGGGGCAGATGTGACTAATTCATCCAGCTGATTTACACTTGAAAGTAAAAACTGTCTAATGTGTGAAGTATCACGGCACATTAAATGAGAGTCTGTTAGTACTGTACATCATCGCCAGTGCGCCTCAGTCCAGTGAAACGTTCATTCAGCGAATGTCTTGCTAGACAGGGATAAAATAAAGCAAAGTAAAAACATTTTTAAAAATACTGTACCTGTTTACTTATTTATTTTGCTTATATTTTTAATGGCAATTTCAGAACAATTGGTCGTTCCTCCCTCAGGCTTGGATTTAAATTATTTAAGTAAACTGAGACATTAGGTATTCATCTAGCATAATGCTTTCCAGTGTCTGGTCCTCAGAGAGAAAACATCCATTCGACCATTTAAGCTCTAAAACAGAGCCCACAACCTTCATTAGCAGCTCAGCTTATGTTGTATTTTACTATAATGTGAGCGAAAGGCAGTGGCAATTTCACGGTCTGAGATAAATGACAAGTTAGACTGATAAAGAATTAGGATTTAAATAGTGTCAAGTGTCTCAGTGCTTTTATATTGTGTTTTTCTCTACGGATCTGGTCAATGCTCTCCATCCACAGATGTGTGATTTGAACTGTCTGGAATGTTGGCCTTGCTCTTTGTCTAATGTTTAATTGGTTGAGGTTTTGTGAGGATCGTATACTGTCCGGTAAGGGATGGTTACTTTCTTAGGCAGACCAAATAATATTCCCCTCATAGAGATAGTGAATTGATGTCTTGACTGCATTGTTATATTTGTGGTGTAAACTCATTTATTTTTCCTGCATACCTGATTGCAGTCATTTTGTTAACTTTATCCAGCACACACACAATCTACTCAGGTTTAAATTTTTTTACATTTTAAAGGGACAGTTCACCCAAAAATGAAACCTGTACAACTTTTTTGTTGTTGTTGTTGAACACAAAAAAATAATAATTTGGTTAATCTTGCCCTCTGCGCACTTATGACATTCTTCCAAATTTATTCTGTTCCACAGATGAAAGAAAGTTAGTCGTGGCCAGAATTATTGACACCCTTAGTAAAAATAAACAAAGAACCTTTGAAAATAAATCTGCATTGTTAATCCTTTTGATCTTTTATTTAAAATTTTCACAAAAAACTAACGTTTCATTGAAGTAAAACAATTGAAAGTGGGGGAACAATCTCATCATGAAATAAATGCTTTTCTGAAATACACATTGGCCACAATTATTGACACCCCTAGAAATTATTATGAGTCAAATATCTCTCATAAATATATTCCCTTTCATATTTACTCTGCATTTGTAGCACACCAGGTAACTACAAACATGAATTTGTCCAGCCATGGCTTCCTGATTCACAGGAATATAAATATGAGGGAAAACAAAGGCCAACTTCCCTTAATCATCCATCACAAGGAGAAAAACCAAAGAATATAGTTCTGAAGTGCAAGAAAAGATTGTTGACTTTTACAAAATAGAAAGTGGCTGTAAGAAAAGAGTTAAAGCTTTGAAAATGTCCATTTCCACCATCAGGACAATAATTAAGAATTTTCAATAAACAGAATGTTACAAACCTGCCTGGAAGAGGATGTGTCTAAACAGTCTTAATGCAAGGTGAGGAGGATAGCTTGAGTGGCCAAACACTCTCCAAGGATCACAGCTGGAGAATTGCAGAAAATAGTTGAGTTTTGGGGTCATAAAGCCTCAAAAACGGATCAAACAAAACCTACATCATCACATGTTGTTTGGGAGGGTTTTGACCTGTTAGAGACGTGGACACTTTATTGCACATTGTGGGTCATGGAAGGAATGACTCGGCACCTTAGTGCAGTAACGGAATTTCCTTTGAAACTCCCCCTATCCCACTTCACATCCACTCATTTCTTACTGAGGTCAGGAATGTTGTATCTGTTCATAATCCCACATCTCTCGTCATTCTTAGCTGACAGGATTTCTCAAGGTTGTCCAGATATAATCTTTTGGTCTACATTCGTATTTACAAAAGTTGTTACCTTGGAATCCTGTGGATTGTGGCGTGGCATTCAATTAACATTTACTTTGTCAGTGTATTGAAGCATGTAATGAACTGAATTCTGGTCACCAAAGACTTTAGAAGGTCATGTTTGTGGTGAAAATTGTTGGTAAAGCTCATTTAAAGCCAGGAAACCTTGTTTTTCATCCACATACAGGCATGCTTAAAACCATAATTCCTACAAGATACCAGATTTTAGTATCTTCCTCGTATATATTGACTTCATGGCCCTTCTGTCTGGATTTAATTAGAATGCTTCACTGCCTTTTTCTATTGCCCCTTGGTCCTTTGAGGACGGCCCTTAACCAGGATGCTATGGAGGGAGGGCTATTCTTTGTGCACAAAGCCTCTTGAAGCAGTCACCACCTGACCTCAGTTTCTCACAAACAACACGACCAGCCCTGAGAAGTGCTTTGTCTTTGTCAATTATCTCAAGGCTATGACTATTTTTGGACCTGTTCTAATATGCCACTGTTTTCCATCTCACAGTGATGTAGGCTAAGTCATATTATAAAGGGCACTGTGGAGTTCCAATAGCATCACTGATTATAAGACATTTACAAGTTATTTAATGTTCTCACTACAAACTGTAAAGATTTTATATCAAGACAGAACATGTCAGCTGGTTAGAGTAAATTGAATTTTACCTAGGAATGAGTTTACATTAGCATTCCTGAGAGCACTCAAGCCACAGTTATATTTTTATGTCAGCAATTAATTTGAAGTAAATTTATAGGAGGAGACAAAAAAAAAGATCTACTCCGGACATGGGCAAAACCAAAGTGTGCCATCTACATTTTAAAACCGGCACACAGCAGAAAATGAGGCCTTCTTGTGGCTCTGCTGTGTTTTGCTTGGACTCAGTCATGCAGCGCTAGTAAAGGCGAGTGGGCTGGTTTTATTTTTAGGCTGTATAGGAAAGGTGTGTCTTTGAACTTTGTCAGCAAAGGCATGTGATCAGGGTCTGGTTGCTGTGAGGGCAACTGAATTCTCTCAACACTCTCTGTAGAGAAAAATCATTCCTCATTAATTTCTTTGCTGTTTATTTATATTGTAGGTTGAATTAAATTACTCGTACATAATTTACTCATGCATAATTTATCCAAGGTCATAATTGTATACAAACAAATATTATATTACATTGATCTATACTGTGAACATCTAATTTTACTAATTAGATAATGACAGTCATTTTGTACTGTCTTTTGTTTCCATTGAGGCAAATGTGACCTGTTCATCTATTATTTCATACAACCAAGCAAATTTGTTTAAACAAAAAGAGTTATTCTTATTATGATTAGCTAATTTTACTATGTATTATGTGTTTGTTGGGTGCTGTGCCATTTCTAGGGAAACACTAATATTATATGCAAATCTCATCTCTTTGTGCATTTATTTCAGTGATGTGGAGCCTGTTGGACTTGTTTGATGTGCCCCACTTGATGTCACAGACGGTTTATATAATCATTGCCTCATGTCACACATGTTGTTGGCATAGAGGGGCAGGTGCTCGCCGTGTGTTTACACACTTTCCATCACGTTCTCAGTGCTGAATTGAACATAATACCCAGCACTCCACCTCATGGTACTTATTTTTCTCCCTTTTCTTACCTTTTCTGCTTTCTTGTAATCCTCTTTGGTCTGTAAAGGATGGTGTGTATGCAATACATAATACTATGGCTTCGTATTCTTAAGATAGTTGAGAACACGCCCACTAGACAGAAAGGTTGCCCAAGAGGCCTGACTGCTTTTTTTTTTTTTACACCCCAACAGTTCATCGGTACAGTTAAGGTTTTCTCAGAAAGAGGCAGGTAGTTGCCAGTAAGCCCTAACGTAACCGACACTGTAGTTGGCAAAGTATAAATTAAATGACTATTTGTCTGTTTAGAGTGCATTCACTGTCTCATTTACTCGTCTAAATGGTGTGTTGACAAAACTCACTGCACTTCAGCGCTTTTCACTAAGCCACGCCATGCCACAGACCCTGGCTTCCTGTTTGTCAGTTGGATTGTCTCAGATAAAAATGCTTGACAAGGGTTATGCCCCATATGCACAAAAATAGGGTGAAGAAACCTAATGGGAGATTGACATTCATTTGGTTTCTTGGTCACTTCAATAGGGGTATTTGGCGCAGAGGATTCGACCTCATGTCGTCCCAATCCTGTAAGATTTTCTTTCTTCTGTGGAACGTAAAAGATATTTTGAAAAATGTCTTGCTGTTTATTCGTGCAATCCAGTGTGGTTTTGGACCCCATTGAGTTTCATTGTATGGTTCTTAAGTTCTTCAAAATATATATTTTTGTGTTCCACAGAAGAAATTCATACGGGTTTGGAACAACATAAGGGTGAGTAAATAATGATTTGGGTGAACTATCCCTTTAATGCTGAAATATTGGAATATAGCTGAACCAAGCAGCAGAGTCACATTCTGTACTTTCCCTTTGGTTGGAAGAACATGGCAACGTAGAAATCAGTGGAAGGGCCTTGGAAGAATTGGAAGTGTTTCTCGTCTGTGTTCTTTTCAACAGCGCAACCAGGTGGGGTGGCTCTTCCAGTTTTATAACGCATGGCCTTTTTCATTCCTCATATCAAACATAAAGGGTGCTTTATGGGGTGTCATATAGCTTGGAGGGCCACTCCCATTTCACCTTCTCAAATAAAAGCTCTGGCACCACAAAAAACAAGAACTACAGAAAGATCTAGTCAGTTGATGTGGATTTAGTTTTCGCTGTCCTTGAAACATCTCGTTTTGAAAGAGTATTTCATCTGGGTAGAATTCCCCGTGCTTGCTGTACTCTTGCCACGTCTACGTCAAGCTGATGAAAACCTTTACACTCTTACCCAGTCTTGTGTTACCCATCTCACATAGCTCAAGGTGTAGTCTGATTGTTACTTTGTCCAGGTTTCCCCTCCCCCACTGCACTTGCTAGCCAATCGAAACTGCAGCTTGAGCTCACCTGAACTCATTTGCATATTAGCTCTGCCCTTGCAGCTGATTGGCCCTATGCTGAAGTTCTGTTTTACAGCCTGTCTGTCAGTGGTTACTTGGGAGATGAGTCACAGTGAGAGAGAGCTTTGCTTTGCAGTACTTCTCTTTTTTTTTAAAGATTTCAGACCGCTGCCATTGCCCTCCCCTACTCTGTTCTTATTTTCGCTCTATCTACCGCTAAAGTGAGTGGGAGAGGCAGAGGGCAGGTCAGTGTTCATTCAACACCTTGAACATGCCATTCGATTCGCTTTAGACACACCCTTGGATTATTATTTTTTTTACTCCCGTCAACGTAATCGGTCTCTCTCTCTTTTTTTTTTCAAAGATTATTTCTTTATTTTTCCAACATTTTGATATGTTTTCCACCATAACCATGGAGTTTGACATGAAACCCCTGAACCTTTAAGGTTAGTGTCCATTTTATATATTTATGATGTAATAGTGTGCTGTTGTAGATCTGTTAGCGCCAAGTATCTGTTGTCTGCATTCTTAACTTTGTAAGCATTATTCATTGTTTATTACATATATACCCGTATATGCAATATACATTGTGTTTATTATGAAGTTACATTGTCTGATTTTCTTTTTAAGGTCAACATTTAAACAACGCATTTATATATACCCTATATTTTGATGCAGCTAAACAGTTAGCCTAAATATCTGTGCATTTGGATTACATTTAATAATCCCCTATTGGTCGCATGATCGACAATTATATAATATATTACTGCAGACGTCTGTAAAAACAGTTTTAGCGCCATTTTCCCTACATGAAAGGCCATTTTGCAGTCATAAAAATCTAACTAAGCATATTGTTATATAATATGTGGTATTTAAAAGTTTATAGTCACATGTTTTGCAAAGTATCATTGCCTTATATGGGTACCGAGAGTGAGGTAGGCAATCATGTTTTGTAAGTCTATTGACCAAGCCCAGATGACGGTTAGAGTGGGTTGCAGTGTCAAGATACACTTTGATTAAATCTTTGCCTGTTTTAGCCATATGCTCACAAAGTTGCCAACGACGCACAATGCATACAAATAACCTTAGCGCCAATGTGCTTTTTGTTCGCGTAAGTGATGGTTTTGCTGTTATAGTGTGTCATTGATTCCATTACGTGGGGTTGTAGATTTCAGTTTGATTTTAGACTGGCTTATCAGGCCTCATCATTGCCATGAAACCTGGTCTGAATGTTGCTCATCCTGTTGTGCTAAGAAACCTCAGTATCTCATTGAGAGCAGAGTGACAAACAACTAGTCATTTTCCCTGAGCACCACATTTTGCTCTCTCTTTTTTTAAGATACAACCCTCAAAGAACGTCATTTTGCCTGAGTTTTCCACGTGTAATTATGCCTGACACCATACTTACTATAGTAACTTGTGTCATCTCCATGGTATGCGCTGAGACTAGCTTGTAAGTAGCAAGGCAACCATTCTCGTAGAGAAAACAGTAATTTTTTTTTTTCTTTTTTTACATGATTATGTTCAAACATGTGGTCAAGAGTGATGTTGAAAGAGTTTTAGGCAAATTAGTATCTTGGTTGAAGTTACAGATGGTCAAATGGGCACTATCTTTAGGGTAACAATTCATGTTTTGGTAATATTTCAAACAATTTCAACTATTATCATATTAAGGTTCTTATATGCGTTATTATTAATGTAAAAACAGTACAAAGTACAAACAGTACATCCTTTCTGTTCAATCAAATTCACATGTGAAAGCTTTTTGGTGGAGGTCTGAAAACTTGGACTTCTAGGGAATTTTCCCCCACCCTATGTCATATGACCTCAGGTGTTCAGGACAATATCAGATTTTACTTTAATAGTCTTGTTATCTCATCAGACCCCCTGTTAGGATGGAGATACCAATACCACTCACACAATTTTTTATGCTTCCCACCCGACCGTCCCTGATTTGTATTGTAAATGAGCCAGGGCACCTGGAGTTGGCTAGTAGTCAAACACAGCCCCCTTTGCTGTGGATTGCTTTGTTTGGGGCTTCTCTTCAGGCCTGAGTTTCTGTCACAGTTGGCAGCGAGGCCGGTAGTGTCAGGTTGGCTCTTCACATAAAACAGCGTCAACAAGTCCCTGCCTGTAATTGGATCATTAGGTCCTGCTGAGCAGGAGGGGTGGACCAAACTGATCTAGCTGGTCTAGCGTGGAGAACAGAAGAGGGCTGGGCCTGAGAAAGAATATTTGTCCTCTTCCTGTCATAGCATTGTGTAGCGTGGATGGTTTGAGAGCTGTTGCTGGGGCTTATGTTGCAGACTATGGTTTGTTAGTCTTTCAGTTTTTTCAGTAATTGAGTTTTTAGAAAGAGCTTTGACATGGTAGATTGAGGAACCTGCTGGATTGGTAGCTAACTGGAGATTTTGAGGATATCTCTGAGGTTTCTTTGTCCATGTCCCTTCATATCGTAGAGAAAACAGTAATTTTTTTTTTTCTTTTTTTACATGATTATGTTCAAACATGTGGTCAAGAGTGATGTTGAAAGAGTTTTAGGCAAATTAGTATCTTGGTTGAAGTTACAGATGGTCAAATGGGCACTATCTTTAGGGTAACAATTCATGTTTTGGTAATATTTCAAACAATTTCAACTATTATCATATTAAGGTTCTTATATGCGTTATTATTAATGTAAAAACAGTACAAAGTACAAACAGTACATCCTTTCTGTTCAATCAAATTCACATGTGAAAGCTTTTTGGTGGAGGTCTGAAAACTTGGACTTCTAGGGAATTTTCCCCCACCCTATGTCATATGACCTCAGGTGTTCAGGACAATATCAGATTTTACTTTAATAGTCTTGTTATCTCGTCAGACCCCCTGTTAGGATGGAGATACCAATACCACTCACACAATTTTATGCTTCCCACCCGACCGTCCCTGATTTGTATTGTAAATGAGCCAGGGCACCTGGAGTTGGCTAGTAGTCAAACACAGCCCCCTTTGCTGTGGATTGCTTTGTTTGGGGCTTCTCTTCAGGCCTGAGTTTCTGTCACAGTTGGCAGCGAGGCCGGTAGTGTCAGGTTGGCTCTTCACATAAAACAGCGTCAAGTCCCTGCCTGTAATTGGATCATTAGGTCCTGCTGAGCAGGAGGGGTGGACCAAACTGATCTAGCTGGTCTAGCGTGGAGAACAGAAGAGGGCTGGGCCTGAGAAAGAATATTTGTCCTCTTCCTGTCATAGCATTGTGTAGCGTGGATGGTTTGAGAGCTGTTGCTGGGGCTCATGTTGCAGACTATGGTTTGTTAGTCTTTCAGTTTTTTCAGTAATTGAGTTTTTAGAAAGAGCTTTGACATGGTAGATTGAGGAACCTGCTGGATTGGTAGCTAACTGGAGATTTTGAGGATATCTCTGAGGTTTCTTTGTCCATGTCCCTTCATATTTCAGCTTTTGAGGGTTCTTGAACTAAGTTTTTAGAGAGATGTTAGCACTGATGATCATGGAGAAAGTGCTAGTTTGTCAATATAAGATAATCTAAGAAATGTTTGTCACAGTTGAAGCTGACTTCAATTTAAATATAAACTTATGTGACCATGACTCCAGTATGCATAAATCCCAAACTATTTATAAGTGAAAAGTTTCATGAGATAACAATCATTTCACTGTTGGGTATGTTTGAATTTTTACTCAAAGCAGTAGTGTTCTGCTAAAATAGTCCAGGCAGTCATTCCTTTGTTGATATGTTGTTGACTGCTCGGGCAGATTTGCATCACATTTTCATACTGCTCTCCCCATTTCCATTGAGCAACACACATTCTCTGTGTCGAAACTGTCTGATTCCTGAAACAAGCTCAGACTGGCACAGGGTTCTCAGGTACGAGATACAGGCTACTAGGAGAAGATTCGCTATCACAGATGATTACATAATAGATTTTTTCAGTATCAACTTAAAGAAAATGAGAGAATATTTTGAGAAGATCAGTTCTGTTGTATTTGATGCATGCAAACAACTAGAGATAATAATTTCTTGTCCAAAACATATATAACATCATAGTTTGGGAAAGAAAGCGGAACAAATGGTCAGTCAGTTTAGCCAAGAAAAACACATGGTCTTGGTATAATAAGGAAGAGTGGCCTGCAATCTCTTCTTGGAAATGCCCTTTTGTTGAAGTTGATGACTCCCACCCACCTGCTACCCCCGTTTTGTTTTTGTCTCCAGCTTTGGTGGGCGATGTTCCACTGAAACTACCCACTGAATGGGTTCTTTCTGTTGTTCTAGAGTTGAGACTGTCCATTTACATCCTGTTTCCCAGGGCATAGATGATACCAGGTTTTACTTTGGTCATAAAATATAACCAAATAGTATATGCCCCTATAGTAAGAACATGAATTGGTTGAAAAGCTAGAAGCAGGCATTTCTACAGAAACTTCAGAGAGTCAACTTTCAGAATTTTTGGTGTCTCTTTTCAAAGTTGAGGACTGTGTTGAAATTTTGTTAATTTAGGATGACTAAACATTTTTTTTATTCATCAAATGTGTCTTTTTATGCTTCAAGCATGTTGGTGTCAGAAAATGAATATCAGTTCACTCATTATCATTGTTGTATCTCACCAGAGATGAGCTACACGTCACATGTTCACAGATTAATGATATGTCAGACCACTTCCCATGTAAACCACACGACTTGGTCTTTTTTGCTTAGAGTGTATTCACTAAATTAGTCACAAAACATCACATAGTCAAGCATCTCATGACAAAAGGCTACAAAATAACCAAACAACCAAAAGCACCCATTTAAAGACTGTATTGAAATCAATCTTATGAAACCACACATTGCAAACACTGTGTTTTCCAGAACTACTTACTTTTGTTAAAGGGGTCATATGATGCTGCTAAAAAGAACAGTATTTTGTGTATTTGGTGTAATGAAATGTGTTTATGCGGTTTAAAGTTAAAAAAACACATGATTTTCCACATACTGTACATTGTTGTTTCTCCTCTATGCCCCGCCTTTCTGAAACGCGTCGATTTTTACAAAGCTCATCGGTCTGAAAAAGCGAGGTGTGCTCTGACT
>NW_015630348.1:3378206-3408316 GCF_001515625.1 Sinocyclocheilus rhinocerous | reverse complement strand
ATGAAAGCGTACTTACAGTCTGTGAGTCAGAACAGCCGGCATTGTAGTCTACTCTCCCAGGATCAGTAAACGGTCATCCATAAAATGTGCTGCACACATCTGAATATTTGGGTTGAAGTGTTCTGGAACAGTGTTGTAAATACAACTTAACCACTGATTTCTAGTCGTGTCCATTTTTGGAAGGCCAAACAAAGTAGTTTCGCTTTCACAACGCGTCACACACCACGGCCTACAGTGAGCAGAGGCCTGGCAGGTTAGAGTGAGTGGCGGCGGCCTACAGTGAGCAGAGGCCGGGGGCTAGCGTGAGGAACGGCCGGAGGGTTAGAGTGAGCAGAGGCGGGGGCTTGAGAACGGCGCGGCCGGCGATTTCGACGAAGGAGCGTCCGGAAGGACATGTGACGACTCCGGGCTGGACTCCGCTTCGTCCAGGGGTCGAGAACGGCGCGCCCGGCGGATGCGACGAATGAGCGGCAACCACATGTGACGGACCCTGGGCTGGATTCCGCTTCGTCCACGGTGAAAGCTGATCCGGCGATCCACAGCGCGAAGTTGATGTAATTCCTCAGTGCCCAGCACGGATCAGCTCTAGGCATGACGAAGCGGATATCGTCCTCTTTTGGAAGGCCAAACAAAGTAGTTTCGCTTTCACAACAAAGCACACAGCGACTCCACAACATGGCAGTGGCGCCGGCGGCAGCAACAATACTACAGCGAGAATAAAAGTTACGCTTTCTTTCTTTGCGTGAACATTTGGGCGGCTTTATGCAAATCTTCCCACATCGTGATGTAGATATGTGGGGGCGTGTTAGAACGAGGCGTTTTAGGTAGGTGTGGCTGACTCTTAACTTTTATAAAGAATATCTCTTTGGATTTGAGACGTCTGTCTTTGCAACTTTACAGATCTTCTTTATGCACCAAGAGCTTGTAACACTCCAAAGAGAAAGGAAAAATTTAAATCGCATCATATGACCCTTTCAAAGCAGTTGCAAGTTCCTCTTTTGATAGAGGGGCCTCTGTCTGTTTGTAACCTGGTGTACCGCTACTTTTGAATCATGTCAGCCACCTGGCATTCTCCTTTAAGAGGAATGCTGGCAGCATTGCGCCCTTCCAGACTCAAAGTGAAATGGATGACATATTCCCATTTGCACCATGCAATAAAAACATTTACTGCTGACACCAGTTTAGTGTTGAGTATCCATCCAGAGTCCTGGATGCTTGGGCCCAGACACTGAATTTGAATAGTTGTTTTCATCTAGAGCTTTAGTTGCACAGGTGTATGTATGCTTGTGTTGCTAACAAGTACTTAGGAGATCAACCAGATGAGGACAAGTGGTTACCTCCCATATACAGAGATGGGGCAGCCCCTCTGTCTAATATTCTGTCTTGTAAACAACGAGTGCAGGTCAGACATGTGACTGGTTATCGTCATGACAATTCATTGCTTTTCATAGGAACAGCTCAGGGCAGATAACAGCCTTTAAATGCAATTACATGCAATTCAGGCTCACAAAGACTCTGAAAACAAAGAGCTTCACAGTTTAAAAGTTGTGAATAGAAGCGACCATTCGCAAGCTCTAGAGCAACACGTGTGGTGAGCAGCTAAGCGAGTATCTAGCGTTTTAGAGAAACGTACACAGGCTTTGAACAAGCTGTGGGCGGTTGCGTTTAACAGAACATTAAACCACAAGTCACAGCTCTAAAAAGACTTGTTAATGAAAATGTGTTAGTTTCTGATGGTTCAATGTGAGACTTTTTTAAAATTAGGATCTATGGTAATGATGTGAAAGATGGTTCATATAATTCAGCATCATATAATCGCTGAATGATGCTCAAGCTGTTGGAAATGTCCAAGCATTTATATATTCTTTAGGAGATTCTAACTACATAAAAAAAAAAAAAATCTTTTAGGCTAGTATATGCAGACAACGTTTAAATGACATTGATATTTCAATGGCTAAGATTTATGGAAGTTGGTGGTGCAGTATAATTGGATGGTTAATAGGTCCAAGTGTGTCCAGTTTAGGAACACAGCATCCTCAGTTAGTCATGCATTACATCAGCCAGAGGAAAGTTTACTCACAAATTCTGTAATTACATCACAACCTATGGGTCTGACTAAAATAATCCATTAAAAAAACGGAAAAACTATCTGTTTAACTGAGTGTGGTTGGAAGGTGGTTGCAGCAGTATCATATTTAGCGGTGGAAAATTTAAATTCCAGAACTCTGGAAGACCCATGGAAACTTTACAGTTTACCACCCCCACATCCAAAAAGTTGTGTTCACAGCATTACTTTATGGGTAGTTATTGTTTAAAGGTTTTTAGTATTATAATAATGAGTTTTATTTTGTGACTTGTCCTTGTATGTATATATATAACCTTGTATGTACATAAATATCACGGACATTTTGTATGGCCAGTCATTTCACACTTAAAATAAAAATTATGTAAAATAATTTGCACTTTTGTAAGATCTAAAATGAAAAGGATCGTTGCCATATGACATTGGGCTTGCTATGAAGGTAGAATTAAACCTATACTATGATTAACATAGAAGTGATTTGATGTGCTTTCAACAATGTTAATTAATACACTTAAATTAGATTTCTATTTCATCTCTATTTCAGTAGACTAATAGTTATTTATTTTTAAACAATTATTTATGTACACACACACATTTAAAAATGTTATACATTTCATTATACATCTTGTTTTCTGGCTTTATTTTTCATCCTTAAATGTCAACTACTACTCATTGTATCTGTGTCATATCACTCAACATGCTATAGGTGACCTCGCAACCCGTTTCTTGGCAACAGCCACTCCTTGTTTACATTTTCATTGTGAGTCTCATTTAGTGTTCACAGTCCTCAAGAGATATTCTGTCTATTGCATACGCACAAATTAGTGCCTTGTTATTGGTACTTTGCAGTGAGTGCAAATGCTTTAGTATCAGATTCTGCTGATTTGATGGATAATCGTGTTTTCACTAACTATGTTTCACTTGTTTGTTTTGTAGTTCTGGACTTATTTCAGGATATTGTCACTATCTGCTTAAGTAGATTTTTTTCTTTTTAAGCTCCCTCATTTACAGCCTCACATATTATTGTTGGCTTTTCTCATCTCGTTGCTATCATGAGCAAACGGTGGCACTCTCAAATATTGACCTGAATAAAACCCAACCACCAGCATCTGCATCCCGCCTCCTCACGAACCGGCAAACAACGACAACTAAATGGCAACGCATAATTTCTCTCCCATCACTGATCTCTAAAAGTCATTACAGCTATTCTTTATCGCTCTATTCCTCTCTTGATTCTTGTATTGAGAGATTTGAATGGAGGGATGGGGGAAGGGGAGCGTTATTTTATTGTGGTGTGTCTTTATTACGGTGGTGTTTGCTTTGTGCTGTTTATTCCGCAGGTTATGAGCTGCGCAGGTGAAGCCCAGGCACACATTCACATCAGCTCATTCAAACATTTCCAGCAGTAAATAAGTACCGTATCAAAAGTACATGCTGTCTGTGTAATTAAGAAAATTATTGATGTATGTACTATGTCTCATAACATTGAGAACGCTATTCTGATTCAGCACATGAAAATGTGACTTTTGCAACAGTAGCTGGAGACTCGGATCATGGGTTGAATAATTATATGCAATTAGTCAGTAGTTGGTTAAAAGAGAAGTCCTCCTATACACCCTCCCCATGGGATTTAGTAGCCAGCATGGATCTGAAAGCTGTCTAAACATATCACTTACTGTACTGTGGACTCATCAGCCTCTCGCAAAATAATAACAGCATATATTACCACAATGGAATAATGGACAATACCACACCAGGTTGGTAAGAGTAGTTTGTTTGGAAGTTTAATAAACCTGTGCTACTTTGTAGATAAAATGTGAATTATCTGGTTGGATTATGCATTAATTTCAGCCCTGAGTATATACTGGGTCTCATTTCATAATTTGTTAAATGCTTATTACTGAATATAGGTTGACTTTTTTTTTTTTTTACTTAGTCTGCAGCTTTATCCCATTTAACTGATATGTAATCACTTTATGGAAATGTAAGTGACCTCCTTTCAGGTTGCAGCCAGTCTTACATATTGTCATAGTCGAGACCACATGACGTGACTAGAAATGAAAACTACGCCACATATTGCACACGGCCCCTGCAGCTCCACAGGGCCAAAGGCAAACCTTACATAACTTATGATAAATGCTATGAATGGCAGTTATTTTGGGCCAATTGTGTGAGCTATAAATTATTTTATGATGCATTATATTCAAGGAGTGCCAGCCCCACAGCTAGGAGTGTATGACTTAGTGTGACTTTTGTTTTAGAGCCTGATGATTTTATCAATGCCTGTCAGGCTAGATAAATACAGAGACAGATACGGGTTGCTCCAATTACCTGTTAATTCAGGTGTATTTAGGAAAATGACGTCAATCAGTTTTAGATGCCAGTTCTTAGGTGTGAATTTAGTCAGCTTGATTTTGTTTTTTGTGTGTGTGTGAAATAGAGCAGTATTCAGAAGCTTGCTATTACTGTTCCACTACATTGCATCTAAAAATACGACAAATAAAATATCTTAAAAGATTATCAAATCTAAATACCTAAGTTCGGTTAAAATTAAATGAAGGTTTAAATCTTAGCTTTAAATGTCAAAATATTTTGAAGGATCTTGAACAGTCCTAATAGTGCAGCTTTTGCCCATGTGGACACCTCTCAAAGTTTGTGTCCAGACCTGTTTGGAATGCTATTTCCATTTAAAAGCCAGCTTCAGTTTGTTTGTACCCCTAGCTTGGAGATGTTTAGCTATGATTTCAGGCAAGAGATTTGATTCTCACGTATGCTTTTTGTTCTGCAAGGCCTTGAGCGCCCAGAAAGGAACTTTAAGTATTACCAAAGTGCAGTTAGTTTCTCTTTCACTGACAGTGAAGTGAAAAGTGAACTTTGAATTTTACTGCTTTACGGTTAGCGAAAACCTTGTGATGACTATGGCCTTATCAAAGGTAGCATGCAAGCCGTGTCGTCACTGGCTGTTTAGGGTTCCCAGAATTTTATTTTGAAGCTTGCGGGTGCAAGGCAGGCATGTTTTGCTGCTGTATTCCGGGTGTATTTTTCCCTCCTTGTACAGACATATGCTGTGACATGTTGGTATTGGTATGAGTGTAAACACATTGGGGATGGGTGAGTCAAGATGGCGGGGGTGGCGCTATTTCACAAGAGTGCATATGTCGCCATAGACGAAAGCATGATAAATACAGCCTCAGGAGAGCTGGAACGTCCCCATTTATCAAGAGCGGCATTATCAGTTAACATGCCTTGATTTCTACCAGGTTCAACAGTACTGGCATTGAATTCAGTGTGTATATTGAAGTTAGTTGACTTTTATTTACTAAAGTGTGAGACAGATGTTCTAGATATCATTTTAGAAACTAAATCATTTAGAGAATGAAGCAATGAGAGCTTTTTTAGCTAAGAGTGAGGTTTGCTGTTTAATATGTCACAGATTTGACAGATTCTAAACGTGGTCAGATGATTGTGAGTGAGAGGGAGGTGCAAAAACTTGAGTTTGAAGTCAATATCGGGCTAAAAGCCCTTAGTTTCTCCAGTCTTGTCATGCTCTGAATTGTTCCTGCGTAGAAGCCAAAACATTTTGTCTTTGTACCGAAATATCTGAAATGTTTTTCATATTGCATATGCAGCGGGAGGCAGCACAGATACTGTGCAAAAGATCCTCACAATTAGATGCTGGAAGGTTCTTTAACCAGCACGTCATATTGAAACAGCTGTATGTTTACAGTACATGCAATCAACATTGTTACTTTACCATAAGATATCACTTTTCCAATCAAAATCGTAATATTAGATATTTTTTATCGGCATTAATATTAGATATTTAGCTGTGCTTGCTCATTTTCTCTATTTTTATACTGACGTTACCTTTTTCTGTCATCTAACACTCACTTAAACTTAGTCTTTAGAAAACTGCCAGTATCAATTTTTCCAGTTCTGTGATCCCTATAAATTCACTTTTTTTTTTTTTATCAAGATGACAGATTTTAGTTTTAGTGTATTATTTTTAACTTATCTAGACAAATTGCTCATTTTCTCTATTTTTATACTGACGTTACCTTTTTCTGTCATCTAACACTCACTTAAACTTAGTCTTTAGAAAACTGCCAGTATCAGTTTTTCCAGTTCTGTGATCCCTATAAATTCACTTTTTTTTTTTTATCAAGATGACAGATTTTAGTTTTAGTGTATTATTTTTAACTTATCTAGACAAATAATTTAATTTCAATATCAGGCATTTGTCTATTATCAGCCATGACATGAAAATAATTATCCGCTTGTTGGTATCAAACAGAATTTTTACATCAGCACATCCATAATATCATTCCAATGCCACGATACCGTTTTGCAAATACTGGCACTTGTAGGTGACAGAATTTGAAATGGATAACTTTTACATTTTGGGCCTCAAAGTTTGAAGTACAGCAAGAACTGTTGTCTTTTTTAGCCCCTGTGGCAATTTCCTGTCCTGTTTTCATAAGTCTGACGTGTGTTCCTATCTGTGGTGTGCGGCCTGTTGCCACATAGTAGAAACAGATCACAGGGAAGAACATTTGTAACATTTTGTAGCACACACCATGTGCCTTTTAAGAAGTCCATCAGTTGGGGTCAGCTCGCTGCTGGTAAGATATAATCTGCTTACATTTTTAAACATCAGCCCTTGCCCATCAGCATCTGTACCAATGCCTGAGAACACTACATTCACATAGAGGAAAATGCTAAGCGTTTAGTAGCAGGAGATGAAGCCTCAATGTGAGATGTGCGAGAGAGGAAGTGAGTAAGGGTGCACCAAGCTCTGTTCCTCATGTTGTTTTCTCAGTAATTAACCCTAGTCTGCAACACCCATACTACATGGAATTTAGTCTGTAAAACAGTCAGTTTCTTTTTTTGCTTAAAGTCACTGAATGTATGTATTTTTAAATCATGAGATTGGTGTTGTTTGTGAGGTCTTGATTTGATGGTTTTAGTTGATAATACCATGTCTGATTGTGCGTGTGGTGGTATCAGCACAGTAGTGTGATATCTGAAATGATATCTGCGATGATAAGTGAAGCTTTTTGAAGGTGTCTGAAGATGCGTTTTTAGAATTCTGAGAACTAGACTTGTTTTGTTCTTCTCAAAAGCAAACCACTGAAGAGTGGCATGATCTGAGTGTTCAGTGTAAAAGTAGGGGGCCTTTAGAATCTTTTTGTGCAAAAATGATAACAATTGTTATGCAAGATGTGTGCCACAATGTCATTGTTATTTTTTTATTATTTTCTTATAGTGGTTACCAACTAAATAGAAATATATGACATTCGAACATGTCGAAAACACAAAAAAAGTGAGAAATACAGAGTCTAAGAGGAAGGGGAAGAAGTTTCCACTCTCAAAATGAGAGAGAAGTGTTCGCTTGTTTGTGGTCTAACAGTCAGGAAGTAGCAGAAACCGACTGCTCAGTGATGCATTTCCTGTCACTGCAAGATTCACAGGTCAGTTGTGGCTGTTCTCTTTCCTTTTGCATTTATCTTTGCATTTAAAGAGTTCCTTTACCATGGCTTAAAGTTTGACCAACTGGTAACCCATTTCATAGGGTAAGTTGTATAATTTTAGGCAATAAAACATCCTAACTTGTAGCACCAGCTAAACTGAACAACTGTGGTTGTTTGACATTTCAGCATTCAATTTAAATCATCTTAAAATTGTTTGGAAAACCATTAATCACATTTCCATAAGGGTGGATGCTCTTTGTCATCTCCTCAAACAAGTTTCCATCTGGCAAAGATGAACACAACTGGTTTTAAACAAGCGTCTTTAGACCCTAATGAGTTTAGTGGCAGGGATTTTGCCTTCACCTGGCCTCAGTCTCTCCTCCATAGCCTCCTCCAATGTTTGGAGCGCTGAGCTCCATGCTCAATGATAACAGGTCCTGTCTCAGGTGGGTGTGGGCCCCTAGACTTTTTCTAGCGCCTCGAGGCGGAGTGGAAAAGTACAAGACTTGCGAGATGAGACTAAATTTGCTTCATCTGCAAAGGTAGCAGAAGGTAAAGCCTTTCTTCTGTCTCAGTTTTAGCAGTTCTCGAAGCAACGTGTTTGTCTCTCTTTTCCTTTCTTTTTTCTTTTGCCTTCATCCCCCTTCCTTCACAAAGGTTGCTCTAGTTTTTATAATGGCCTTTTTAAAATCTTACCTGGCTTATGCTTCTATCCTCAAAAAATTTTTGGGATCTGTATTAGAATGCACACTGTGAATTGTCGACTATTGTAGCAAAAGTTGCTATGTGGTGTTGTTGTAGACTGATGTGGCAGTGGGAGTTGCTTGTATGCTAGTCTCATTAATTGCAGTCTCTATTGTTCTGTTGAATTAGCAAACATTTACCTCACAGGCCCTTGACCTTTCTCCCTAATGTATAATGCACTCTTCTCCACTTCTGTGACCAACAAAGGGGTGTGTGATGGTGATACTTTCACATCACTTTAAGAGGAAGAGAAAGAAAAGATAGGCTTTTTTGAGCACTGTAAGAATGTCAAATACCAGTGCCGATATTTTAAAAGAAATGTACGCTGTAGTCTTTCTGCAGTACTCGTTTTGGTACCTTCGCCTTTTTTACTGACAAGTGGCTGGTTTCGGGTGTGCATATTCGGATGCTCTGTCATAATTGCACACACGCTTAGTAAAGAACATTTGCGGTAATGCAGATGCGTATATGAACAGACAGATGTGCTTTTGGGTAAAAATGGCCACCTTGGTGTAGTATAAATGTGTACATAGTCGGTTACGTCTAATTTGAATATCGATATATGGGACAATAAATTGGAAAATTTGTCAAAAGAAAAACTATATTAATACAAAAAAGTGAAAATCACTGCTCTTAAATGGTTTCATAATCATACGTAGCATTGCTTTTACGTTGCCAATTTAATATTTACTCTATTGTTCAAATAATAAATGTTTTTTGAGCACTAAATTAGCGTATTAGAATGATTTCTAAATGATCATGTGAAACTGAAGACTGGAGTAATGGCTGCTGAAAATTTGACTTTGCCATCACATGAATAAATTTATTTTTAAAATATATTAAATTATGAATCAGTTATTTTCAGTTATAACATTTCACAATGTTACTGTCTTGACTTTATTTGATCAAACATATGCAGCCTTGGTGAATATATATGACAAAAACGATAAATGGTATTGAATGGTAGTGTATATTATTATTAATATATTAATATAGTGTTAGCATATTAGTCAAAATTGTATTTTTTTTTATTTGTATCACTTGGACATAAAGCAGCAGCAGGATAGTAGCTTCTGTCAGGGCTGTTAAATGACTGTGACCATAGAGAGTTTGTCCCATTATCACAGCATTACAGGACTTTACTTGAGTTGAAGCATCATATCCTCACACTCACAGGAACTAAGCTAAAAACACCCATGTTCTGCTGAGTCAAGCAGATGACCCTGTTAAAAGAGGCTTTGTCCATCATATTGATTGAAAGGGTGCTGTTGGCATAATTCCACCCTCAGTGTTTCTCTTCCCTTTGGTAAGTGGGGACCTTACCAAAGCCTTAAGATGTCTCACAAGACACATAAATGTTCACTAGCTCACTGGAGGAGTTTTACTGTCACATTTTTATAGTGGAGCCAGCGTTGTGGACTGTGTTTTCGCTGAAACACTCGAGACTGGCATGTTCTGAAATGCCAGGAATGCCAGTCCTCCTTCCTGACCAAGCAGGAAAAGAGCTTCACATTCCTCTTGCTTTCTCTTAGTCAGTGTCTCTCTGAAAGCCCTAGTATCCTAAGCTATTTTGAGAGGCACTCAAGACTAGTTTTTCTCACATGCGTTGACATCACTATTGCCATGACATCACTCCCCACAGAGTAACTAGAGACGACTTCGCCCTCTCCAAAACCTCCATCTCCATCAATCCCTGTGACGCCATCAGAATATGACAACTCACGAGCATACCACATCTTGAATCCATGATCCTTCCCCTCAAACCACTCACCTACGTTAGATGATCATTCATGTTTGAATTTGCTTGCCCCGTGATTAAATTCCATTGTCAGGGTGACTCATGGCTTAGTCATTTGGTTGGCTTAAATTACCTCCTTTCATGGTCAACACTGAGCTCAGTTGAGGACTCTACAGGGGCGGGTGGGTCGACGGGGTCAACAGGGTAAGATGTATTCATTCGAAATCATTCTCCCCTCAAAACTGGTTATTCCATCCAACATTTTAGTCAGCGTCTTGCTATATATTTACTTGTTTTGACAACACAGACTAGGCGCTTTGCCAGACCCGTACCAGCTGCTGCATTAGGACAGTTAGAGACTTGGGCGGGCGTTTTTCATGTACATTTCATAGTTTTACCTTGCTTGCTGAGCGTGTATCCTTGGCAGACCTCAGCCATGGAGTGATTCCATGCGAGCCCCACCCTGGAGAGTGTTTGCTTACTGAAGTCTTGAGTACTGAGTAACTCTCCCTCCCTCTCGGCTTCTCTGGATGACGTGCGGCAGGCCCTTGTTTTGGCCCATTTGCATGTGCGTGTTTTGGGACAAGGCAAGTGTTGTCGCATCCACTTGTATCATTCCCAGGCTGCAGTCACGGTGGCGCAGATCACTTGCTGTGTGCCTGGCACGAGGTCTCGTTATATACCACTGGGAATCAGCGTGGAGAAGCGGCGTGATGCACGCAATCACAGATTTGCACGATTTTGCTCCCCACCAGCCTCATCTCTCTGTGTGAAAAAAAAAAAAAAAAACGAAAATAGGCATATATGATGCATCAGCTGATTAGATAGATATATTTTTTGCATTAAACTGATCAAAATTGATGGTAAAAACATTTATAACATTACAGAAGATTTCTATTTCAAATAAATAATGTTCTTTTGATCTTTCTATTCATTAAAGAATTATCACAGTTTCCACAAAAATATTAAGCACAACTGTATTCGTCATTTATAATAAGAAGAAATGTTGGTTGAGCATCAAATAAAAATACTAGATTGATTTCTGAAAAATCATGACATGTGACACGGAAGATTGAAGTAATGACCGTTGAAAATTATATAAATAATAAATTATAATAAATTATATATTAAAATATATTAAAACAATAATATTGTGAAATATTATTACTATTTGTAACTATTTTTACTGTAGAGACTTCTTTCAAAATCACAAAAAATCTAATTGGCTCCAAACTTTTGAACTGTAGTCTATATTACATATGTATGGGCCGATATTGGATATTTAATTTTACAGGCTCATTTCATCTGTTTTTATTTAACATAACACTGTTAAATGTAATCTTTAGCAAATCTCAAAATGATTATCCATATTTTATACTGTACATTATAATGTAAATTATAACATTTTCTTTTTTAAAATCTTTAGACAAAATAATTTAGAATTATAATATGAGCCATTTCTTGGTTATCTGTCATAACATAAAGCTATACAGTAATTGTTGGTTTATTGGTTTTGGATAGAATTTTAATATCTCTTTTAATATACCCTACCTAGAAGTCTTGATCAAATTCTTTTGATTTGATGTAACCACTCAGAACACCCTAGCAACCACGTAGCAACTCCCAGAGCATTGTGATGGCAAGAAAATAAATAATTGGTTCAAAGAGCTTGTCTTGACCAAAGCCAGGGAGAGGGAACCTTCAGCAGGGTGCTCCAGATGTTGACCCCATGCTGTGGGAAGGGAGGCAGGGCCGAAGGGCTCTTGGGGGGGCCGTCTGGTTAGTGGTAATAATAGGCTGGGTTTCTCTGTCATGGCATACCTCATCCTGTTCCTTGCTCTCCCGGAGAGACAAGGCCATACGAGGCCCCATGTTGACTATGGGACTCCAGCTGCTACAGGGGTCTTGGGCACAGTCCGAGCTAAACAGAACATTTGTTTGACCTCCCTGCCACCCACATGGGCCTATCTTTCCTATTCTCTCTATCTGCCCCCATTATACCCTTTACCCACCCACTCCAGCAACCCAAACCCCCCAGACACCGTTCAACCTGGTATGCACTTGTTGACACACACACTGTCCTTTCAAAGCAAACAAGCCCCGAATATATTTTAAATATTTAAAAATTATATTTAAAATATATTAATTTTTTTAAATAATTGAATGATAACTGATATGACACTGATATATTGTGCATCCTTATTGAATACAGAGTGACAGAGTAATGGAACAGTTCTTTACAACAGTGATCCCAGAGGGTAAACAGGAGTCAAAGTGAGACAAAGTTAAGTGGCCAGTGATGAATTTGCTGGAAAGTGGAGTTTATTTTCCACTCGCCCATTTCCATTTTCATTTTGCCTGGCCAGACTTTCTCAGAGTCTGACTTTGGGGCAGCTTTGTGTGGTTCGAAGCCAAAAATGAGATCGGTGAGTCGAAAGTCTCTCCAGCAGTGAGCAAATGCTTCATAGAGTCAGAAAATTAGCCCCTCGTCTCAGTCCCAACGGTACCGTCTCAGGCTCGTCCGGCCATCCCAGCCCTCTCTCGCTCTGATGATGTGACACAGCCCATTTTGCTCAGTCGCAGTTTCCTAATGTTCCTTTTCCTCTGTTTCTCTCTTGAAGGTTTAGATGCCCCAGACGCAGTTGTAGTGAGAAGAATCCTCCTCCATCACGCAGTCCTCCGCCACTCTACTGTCATCTGGAGGAAAAAAATCAGAAGCGTGCAGGACCAAAAAAGAGAACTCTGTTTTTACCTAACAGTGCCTCTGATTTTGTGAAAGCAGTGTTCCTGCCTCAGAGTGCTTCCTGTGCCGAGGGGTGTGGTGTGGAGCGAAGCGGTCCGGGGAGTGCGTGGAGGGGTAGGAACCCTCTGCCTGTCAGCCTGTGTCCTACCCTTTCTCTCCCTACAACACCATGACCACTGTATCCCCTTCCCCCACCCCCTCCAGCACCCCAACCCCCCCAGACACCGTTCAACCTGGTATGCACTTGTTGACACACACACTGTCCTTTCAAAGCAAACAAGCCCCACCCTGCCACAGAGGAGACATGGGCTGCTCTGCTGCCATTTTACACCCCCCTTCAGTGGTTCAGCCAAACCACCTCTCCTCTTCCCACTGCTCTCGTTTAATCTTTAACCAGACTGCAGCCCCTCCCTCCTGTTCCTCCTTGCCGCCTCAGGGCCGGACAGAGGGTACTCTTTACTCTCAACGGCCTGTGATTCTTGTGTTTTTGAGTTTCTGTAGTTTAGCTGGCTTTAGTGTGCGGAGTGGATGTGGACTTTGGATGAGGGTGTGTTCTGGGCCTTTTTTCACTCATGTGACTGATAACCCAACCTTGTTTACAGTACCCCTTTGATCAGGCTGGCTGATCTCATATCCTGTGGCAATCCATGCCCCTCCCCCTTCCTCCACACTGCCACTGAAGAGGTTCACTTATATTACATCTGAACCCTGTAGACCAAGTGTCAGAATGAAAATGGGTGGAAAATAAACTCCACTTTCCAGCTTTTGTTGATTTATGTTGATTATCCGCAAAAAGAATAGTGTGAATGCAATATGTAAATTCTGTCTTATACATATAAGCTGAAAAAAACATTAAAAACTCAAATTAATGGTTTTAAATGTGAATTTAGACAACATTACAATGTACAGTGTGAAAAATTGTATTCATTGCGAAATTAAGTGTATGCATATACATATACATGATGAATTTGCTGGAAAGTGGAGTTTATTTTCCACTCGCCCATTTCCATTTTCATTTTGCCTGGCCAGACTTTCTCAGAGTCTGACTTTGGGGCAGCTTTGTGTGGTTCGAAGCCAAAAATGAGATCGGTGAGTCGAAAGTCTCTCCAGCAGTGAGCAAATGCTTCATAGAGTCAGAAAATTAGCCCCTCGTCTCAGTCCCAACGGTACCGTCTCAGGCTCGTCCGGCCATCCCAGCCCTCTCTCGCTCTGATGATGTGACACAGCCCATTTTGCTCAGTCGCAGTTTCCTAATGTTCCTTTTCCTCTGTTTCTCTCTTGAAGGTTTAGATGCCCCAGACGCAGTTGTAGTGAGAAGAATCCTCCTCCATCACGCAGTCCTCCGCCACTCTACTGTCATCTGGAGGAAAAAAATCAGAAGCGTGCAGGACCAAAAAAGAGAACTCTGTTTTTACCTAACAGTGCCTCTGATTTTGTGAAAGCAGTGTTCCTGCCTCAGAGTGCTTCCTGTGCCGAGGGGTGTGGTGTGGAGCGAAGCGGTCCGGGGAGTGCGTGGAGGGGTAGGAACCCTCTGCCTGTCAGCCTGTGTCCTACCCTTTCTCTCCCTACAACACCATGACCACTGCGGTCCAGTCCAGCGAGCTTGTCTTTGAGTTCGCCAGTAATGGGATGGATGAAATCAATCAGGTACATCACAGTCACGTTTGTTGTTTTCAACAAAACCGCTCTTCATCGTTGACCTGAAAACCCTGGTTTTGGTGCTAGAAATCTTTGTTATTAGGCACGTCAACTTGTAGTTTCTTTATGTTTAGGAACTGTCTTTGTCCATCCAGCTTCACAGGCCAGGTCTCAAGGAGGGGATTTGGGTTTTTGGAGGTCTGCGCCTTTGATCCCGGGCATGAAGGCAAGGGAGGGATGAAGGTGGAAAATTAAGAGTGCAAGGAGAGGATTGAGAGATGACTGTGTGGGTTGCTGGCAGTGCGCAGATGGAAAGACTGAGATGTAGGAATAGCCAGTCAGTCTGAACTCAGTGTGTTTGTATTCTTTTACGAAAACCTGGTTGGGAATAAAGGTAGCATTTGAGCCTCAGGATGCCTAGTTATGTTACATACAGTAGCCCCAGAAAGTATCTGAACACTTACGACGTCTGAATTTGATTGCATTAGATACAATATATCAGATAAAGTGGTATTTGCAAACAAATGCTGCTGGAGCTTCACACAGAACTTCACTTTTCTGAGCTATTTTTTACCAACTGGTCCAGAGGTCACTGTTTCAAGTCAAGTTGTGTTTTAAGTCATGTCAGTTCTTTTCAAGGTCACAAAGTAAACATGTTCCGCAAAGCTTAAAACGACCAGAAAATAGCCAAAGTTTTTGAACAATATACACTACAATTCAAAAGTTTCTTTTTTGAAAAAAGTATCTTATACTCACCAAGGCTGCATTTATTTGATTAAAAAAATCAGTGTGTTTATGAAATGTTATTACAATTTAAAATAGCTCTTTTCATATTTGAATATATTTTAAAATGTAATTTATTCCTGTGATGCAAAGCTTGCTCTATTCGTCACATGATCCTTCAGAAATCATTCTAATTTGCTGATTTGGTGCTCAAGAAACATTTCTTATTGTTAACAATGCTGAAAGCATTTGCAGTGTTTTTTTTATGGAAACTGGTTTCCTTCCGTTTTTTCTTAATTTTTAGAAAATTCAGAAGAACTGGATTTATTTGAAATCGAAATATTTTGTGACATTAAACATGTTTGATTTAATGTGTCCTTGCTGAATAAAAGTATTAATTTATTTAAAAATAAATATTACTGTTCCCAAACTTTTGAACGTTAGTGTATTTATCATTTCACATTTTGAAACCCAAGTTTAAAAATGTTTTTTTTATTTATTTAATATATTTATTTATTTTATTTGTTAGGCCATGCAAATACTTTCATACATATTTAATTGTGGCAAAAATATTCAAATACTTTCTAGGCCACTGTATAGTACGTGCGTATGCAAGCATGCTGTCATGCTGTGTTTTGGCTTGATCGGTGTATATTCTGAGTTTAGATGACTCCAGAATCCTGATCTTCATCTTAAGTGTGTGTTTGTGCAGTCAGGTGAATGGATCAAGTGTGACAGGTCTTCTATCGAACCCCATGCCTCTTCTCTTACAGACTGAAAGAGAACTGAAAGCTAGATTCAGGCCTAACCTGCTCAACTTGTTGCAGCGTGCAAGTCCTGTTTCACCCAGAAGTCTACTATTGTTTTGAAACGACACTGGCTTCTAAGTCACTCCCTAAACCCCCTCACTCTATTACCACACCATCATAAATAAGCTCTACTAGTCGCCCCACAGTCTCAGATATCTTTTGACTCCCACGTAAAACAATAGAGCTGCTTTTTCGGGGACTGTGCAAAACAAACCTTGACGCTTCTCACTGTGTGTTCAGGGTTTTCCACACATGGGTGCTGTGAAATGTGTCCAGCTGCTTGTGTGGACTGTAATGATTAGCCGTGCTGGACCTAGAGTCAATAATTATCCCCATAAGTCAAGTCGACTTGTAATGGGAGGGAAATGATATTAAGCCACCGTGTCAGAGTTCAGCTACTGCACACAGCAGAAGCAGAAGTACTAGATCCAGATTTCCGGAGTTGCTGAATGCATTTATATCCACAATCTTAAACTGATTATCTCATTAACCTTATACAACATAACGTGTTACAACCTGCTAAAGAAACACTCCAAAGAGAAAGGAAAAAATGAAATCGCATCATATGACCCCTTTAAGAACTTTTTAAGCAAAAAAGAAAAAATCTAAAACAAAGATTTTTTGCTTAAGAACTTTTTAAGCAAAAAACAAAAAACAAAAACTTGCACAGCTAGATTTTTACCCATTACCCCAGTTTCACTTTGCATGTAAACACCTTTACCAACATTCTAGTGGCATATGCACATGCCTCATGTGAATTACTGTTGATGTCAAAACAAAATAATTTCTCGTATAAACAGTTTTTTTTTAGCATAGTCAGGTTTTCAGAATGGGCTGATTTTTGATCTGCATATTATTGTGCATCTAAGTTAAATTAGTTGTAGGGTTGTATAAAATAGGGATGCACAGGTAATATTTTAGAGACTGAGTGCAAGTATTGACACCTAGTTTTGGTTCTCACTAATACCGATACTTGTATTTTTAGTAATGCTCTAATTTTTCAGTACAAAATAGTGGAATGAGACTGTAATTTGATGGTAGTGTTTAAATTTTTTAATAAACCTTTAATTCCACTAGTGATTACATCAAATACAGGATGCTACAACTGATCACCATAGTATTTTAAAGTTAAATTACATGATTACTACTTTCTGAAATTAATTTAAAGCATAACAATATATTGGGTGAGAGATACCAACCACAGGAATCATATCAGTTGGCATAATTAGATTAGTAAACAGAGACAACTCCTACTTAAGTCAATTTGTGTATAACAACGTAGAGCTTTTATTAACTATAATTAATCAAACATCTCACCGCTACTATATAAACAAGCACAACTTTTATTCAGCAAGGACTCATTCAATTGATCATAGACAGTAAATACATTTATAATCTTACAAAAGATTTCTATTTCAAATGAATACAGTTCTTTTGACCTTTCTATTCAAACGAATCCTGAAAAATATTAATCATGGTTTCCACAAAAAGTATAAACAACACAACTGTTTTCAATATTGATTATAATTAAGAAAAGTTTATTGAACACCAAATCAGCATATTACTGTTTTTACTGCATTTTTATCAAATAACTGCAGCCTTGGTGAGCAAATGGTGAGCTAATTTTGAATGGCAGTGTATGTCAGACATTGATCTTAAAATTTCTTCAATCCACTTACATGAAGTTTGGCTGCCAGTGTTTCTTTGTGTGCCCACGTTTATGCAACAAATGCTTTTTTTTTTTTTTTTGTATTAAAGCATTTTTACATGCATGTTATCAGACTGTATTAATGCATCCACAGTATATTAAATCACTTTTTATGTAAGCCAGGCTTGCATAACTTCTCTTTTCTCCTCTCTCCACATCATACATGTCCTATGGCTGCATTGGCGTGACATTGTGCAGCTTTAGTGGTCAACAAATTAATTACTTATTGCTGAAAACCTGTTGCATGACGCCTGCTTAGTACACAGTGTTTGAGAATCATCCAAAAGCTTGTCTCCAACATTGCAAGGGAGGGTCTTGTATTGCATCAGTGGGTTAGCATCACGTCTGGCATCAGGTAAAGCAGAAGAGAGTGTAACTGTGGAACACACCGCATGCTATCGGGCTTAGGAACACGGAACTCAACTATGCAAATGACTGATCTTTATCTGATGTTTCCCTTTTAGAAATGTGGTTGATTTATTGTGAAAAAAAGGATGTTACAGCTTTATGGCAGTCTTTGGGTTTTAAAAACAGAAAAGTTTTACTCTTTTTACTAATGTGCAAGATTGAGATATTGGCATATGAAGAGCTGTATTAACACTGGAATCTTACATTTATTAGGGCAGAGCTATTTAGCTGATTTTATGCCATGCTTATAAATGCATAAATTGGTCTGTTGACAAATAGCATGGATTTTATGCAATAACTTCTGAATTTCAACGTTGTATAGACTCATATAGGCATGTTCTGCTATTTTGCATTTACTTGTCAGGCAGTATAAGAGAGGCTATGTAAACCGATCACCAACGTTTTTTTGCATAATCCTGATATCTGACGTCTGTAGTTCCCCAGTAAAGCAGGATGAGAGGGAGGACGTGGACAAATGCAGAGCAAGACTAAGTTTCCTGCTTAATAAGCAGTCAGGGCTTGTGGGATACACAGAGTGTATGTCTAGCCTAGTTAAAACTCTTCTCCAAGTAAACTGATAAACGACATGCTAAAATCAAAAGTTTATTTGGTGTACACAACCATTTAAAAGTTTGGGGTCAGTAAGATTTATTTATTTATTTGAAAGAAATTAATACTTTTATTGCGTAAGGATACATTAAATTGATCAACAGTACATTTATAATGTTACAAAAGATTTCTATTTCAAATAAATGCTGTTCTTTTGAACGTCCTATTTATCAAAGAATCCTGAAAAAAAGTATCAGAATTTCTACAAAAATGTTGCACAACAATGTTGCACAATGAATGCACAACTGTTATCAACATTGATGATATTAAATGTTTCTTGAGCAGCAAATCAGCATATTAGAATGATTTCTGAAGGATCATGTGACACTGAAGACTGGAGTAATGACTGATGAAAGTTCAGATTTGCCATCACAGGAATAAATTACATTTTATAAACTATCTTGCAGATGGCCAGTAAACAGAAAACAGTTATTTTAAATTGTAACAATATTTTGCAACATTACTGTTCTATTGTATTTTATCAAATAAATGCAGCATTGATGAACGAGACTCCTTTCAAAAACATTTAAAAAAATCTTACAGACCTAAATGTTCAACGGTAGTTTATGTCCAAATTAAACAGTAGCTAAATTCAAGTGTCGCCATTGAATCTGTTTCAAGTAGTTTAGAGTTTGTGTTAAACTGTACTGAATTAATTATTCTGGCCTTGAACTGAGATTTGAAAATCCAAACCTCTCTGGGGAAAATGCCATAACAACAGCAAATAGTCCAAGGATGATGGAACAAAAACAGAAAATCCTGCCAAAGGAAGATGTAAGATAGCTTACGTGTTTCACAATCTTGTTTGCAAGGAGACAGTATTTCAAGCATTCCTGAAGTACTGTATTACACTGACCAGTTATTGTTAAGTATTATTATTATTAATATATATTTTTTTTTGGCGCTTATGTGAGATTATTTTCTTTGGCCCCGAACGTGCTTTTCATATTGTTCTTGTTTTGTTCACGATTGCAAAACTGGAAAGGTGATAAACTGCAATCTGCTACCATCTAGTGGTTACACAACACAACAGACGCATGCGTGAACACGTCTTCTCAGTAATTTTAAAAATGGCAGAATAAATCATGAAATGTAGTCCCCGAGGAAAGGCAGTCACTTGTCAAGCTCACAATGAACAGTTGCATAATTTAAACGGTACTCTAACAAGTGTCAGAATAAAGGTCACTAGACTTCGATCAGACTGCAGTTTCTCTTGAATTATTCCCGCTCTGTCAAACTCTGTTCACTCATATTCTGACGTTTTGCCTTGTTTGCACATATCGTCTGCCAAAGGCATAATGAGAGCTGCTATCCAGTTAATGAGATTCAGTTGGACACACACACACACACACACACACACACACACACAGACACAGACAGACAGACAGACAGACAGACAGACAGAGCGTCACTCATTTAGTGATGCTATCTTCAACACCAGTTTTCCCTGGAAATGGATTGTGTTTTTTTTTCCTTCAAATTGCTCTTACTAATAATCCCGATTCGTCTAGACTCTCTATAAGAGTAGGAAAACATAAAGAGTGGAAGAAAGACGTATTTTGGTATATTTTGGCTGTATTGACTGTGGTGGGGGATGAGGAACGGTTGTGGCTTTATAGTCCAGTACCAACTATTTCCTCTTTCCCCCCATGTGATCTCCACCCTTGCTTAGGAATGCTGGTGGAAATAAGGAAGTCTGAAATGGTGTTTTTGGCATGAAGCTCATGACCCTAGGAGCAAACAGGGTCATGTGTATAAGAACCTTACTGGAACTGTGGTGTGTTTGCGTTCACGTCATTTACTCACATGATACCGCACAGGCTAGTCTCTGGCCTTATTGTTATTCTGACGCATAGTAAGAGTCCAACCAAGTGACTGAACTGGCTCAGGTTAAAGCCATTATGAATGGGCCATTAGCTGCAGCCTCTGTGACTATAAGTAACCTGGACGATTGTGGATTAGAAGCTTTCATCTGCAGGGAAGGGGCAAATTTATGTGTTTTAAAGCAATTATGGTGTACTTTACTGCCTTTCCGCTGAAAGCATCAGACGACGGTTGATTTTAGATCAATGGCACATTTATCTCTCTGTTTGTTCCCCCACAGCTGGACGACCCTTCAGTTTTCCCAGCAGTGATTGTGGAACAGGTGCCCGCTGCCGACCTCATGCAGGTGTACTCTGGACTGGAGGCAGATGAGGTGACTAATGGCATCATAGTGGACGCCATTCAGGATGTGGTGGAAGAGAACATGATGGGAGATGTGGGGCTTTCTGGTGAGTCCAATAAGTGACCACAATTATAAGCAGCATGATGTTTTTTTGAAAACCTTTCTCATGAAAATGGGGAAAAAAGTACTCTTTGCACCTGAAACAATCCATAACACTGTTTATATGCAGTATATGCACTGTTAAAAAGATTGAGGTTGGTAAGATTTTAAGTCTCTTCTGCTCATCAAGGTTATATTTATACATATACAGTAAAAACAGTAATATCTTTCTTTCTTTCAATGCAATTTTTCCATGCAATGGCAAAGCTGAATTTTGTCTTCGGTGTCACACGATTTTTCAGAAATCATTTTCGTGGAATAATTTTTGTGGAATCCATGATATATTTTTTGGCAGGATTCTTTGGAGAAAGTTCAGAAAAACAGCATTTATCTGAAATAGAATTCTTTTGTAACATAATAGATGTCTTTACTATCACTTTTGGTCAATTTAATGCATCCTACATACAAGTATTGTATATATATATATATATATATATACAAAACCGTAATGGACAGCTTCACAAATCACTTTATCTATTTGTTATTTAAATATCCCAGAAAACTACTGCCAAGCACATTTAAAATGAAAACCACGATGGTGAAATCTTAGTGTTTGTCACTTGAATAATATATATTCTGTCCATAGTAGAGACCCAGGTCTCAGGTGGAGAGGACAATATGGAGACCATCGAGGCGGCTGAGGCCCTACTGAACATGGAATCTCCCAATAATATCCTGGATGAGAAACGCATGAGTATGTGATGACTCACTGTCTGTTTACATGGTGCTGTTATTTTTTTCTTTTTAGAAATGTTTGTGGGGAGACTACTTAAAAAACACAGTATATTTCAGTCAGTTAGCACATACTGATACCATTTCTCATTTCAGTTTTGCCTGCGTTTAAGCAAACAGTATTATAAACACATACTCATACTTGACCTCTACCCTTCTGTAGTTCACACATACGGGAATATGCTGGAATCAGACCTGACCTACATTTCCCTGCGTCCAGAGCAGCTCTCAAACGGCTGCATGGATGTTTCCCTTGACGAGGAGACGTCCTCTTTGGATGAGATCCCTCAAAAGAACCCTTCCAAGCCTGCCAGGAAAAGCAAAGGTACCATTATCCTCCAGTAGAAGGCAGTGTACACCTTAATGTTTTTTTTTTTTTTTGCTGCATTATATTAAAAACTAAAAACTAAAGATGAGACAAGAGAATGTAAAAATGTTCAAAAGATAACCAAATACATCAGGTTTTTTATTTATATGCTTTTTTTTATTTTATTTAAAAATATAATCTATTTAATTCATGTTTATGTGTATTTATTTTCCTGCAATCATCCTGCAGTGCGCAAACCAAGACCAGTGCGGCCCTGCTCCCCCATCACCAATCCAACTCTCCCGTTGAAGAAGAAGAGCAAAGAGGGCAAAGGTAAGCACGACCTCGGATCGGTGCACGGTAGTAAAGGAGAAAAAGTTGGAAACTATCGCTTCTGTCTCCCCCGCATGCATCATGAGTTGCTCTTACCGGGGCTTTGCTGGCAGTGCTGCGGCTGCTTAATTGATGAGGTGCTCTCAAAGTGCTGCGTTTGTGAGGGAACTAAAAGTGATAGCGGGCTGGAGGGCACATCGATGCTGTCCTGATAGAGGCCCCTTATGCATGAGTCCCGTTCCCAGCTCAGAGTGGAGGCCGGCCGCATACATATACATCACCTTGACACGCCGGTCTGTTCTCTCTCCAGCTCACATTGCCGGGGTAGCTGTTTTTAACCACTTCTGGCCAAAGCGCACGACAAACAAGAATAATCTAGTGCCAGGCCCCTCTAATTAATTTCCAGTCCGGTGTAGGGCTACCATGAAGGGAGAATTGATTTATTAAGGTTATGAGAAAGAATACAATAATTGCACCTCTGCCAATTTGGCTTGTTAAATAAGACCTGTGGAATCACGTGTGAAATATGAAAGGTGTTTAAGCTTTTTATAAACTTAAGCTAAACTTTTAATGAGTCGACAAAGGAATATAAAAGCCCCTTATTTTTGTAGGTAATACTATCTACCTGTGGGAGTTCCTCCTGGCCTTGCTGCAAGACAAAAACACCTGTCCCAAATACATCAAATGGACGCAGAGAGAGAAGGGCATTTTTAAACTGGTGGACTCCAAGGCTGTCTCCAAGCTGTGGGGCAAGCACAAAAACAAGCCTGATATGAACTACGAAACCATGGGCAGAGCGCTCAGGTGAGCCAAAGGTTACAAACACTTCACCCAGAGGGACCAATCATGCCAGAGGAATTGCTTTTCCTGACCTCCCCCTTCCTCTCGCTCTCTTTTAGGTACTATTACCAGAGGGGTATACTGGCCAAGGTTGAAGGACAGAGGCTTGTTTACCAGTTTAAGGAGATGCCCTCAGATCTGGTCATTATTGATGAGGATGATAGCCAAGGGGACGACGCCAGTTCTGGCTACGGAGGGCAACGGTCCGCTCCTCACGGACGGGCAGTGGGCCGCGGTTCATCACGTGCGCAGGGGAAGAGCACACAGGTGAAGTCAGTGAAGAGAGAGATGAGTCCCGGGCTGAACAGCAATGGAAAACAAGCAGAACAGCTGGTGCAGACCATCCATGTTCTTCAGCCAAATCAAGGTGCTGCTGTCCCAGCATCTACACACTCTGTAAGGTGAGGGGCGTTTTACGTACACAGACAGCCACACACACACACACACACACACACACACACAAGCAAATTTAAAACCACTGTTGAAACACAAGCTATTTTCCAAAATCGGTTGTCTTTGCTGCCTACATAGGTAGCTACATTCTTAGGCAGCTGCATCATAACCAAAATGGACCTTATAAGTGAGCCATTTGTAACACTTTTCTTAGGCAGTAACACAAATTACAGAGCCCTGTAAATGGCATGGGGAAAAATATTGTGGCCTCAAATTAAGAATTTGTCTCCTTGTTTTAGTTAAATTATGGTATAATGTGACCACGATTTAACAAAATTAAAACAGGGGAACAAATTAGTATAACTCGTCCACGATTTATCTAAAAAAAGGAATTGTAGTTGTATAAAGTGGCCATGATTTAACTGAATTAAAACAAGGGAGCAAAAGTAGTACAATTTGGCCACAATTTAACTAAAACAAGGAAACAAATTAGTACAACATGGCCACAATTTAATTAAATTAAAACAAGGAAATGAATTAGTGCAATGTGGCCACAATTTTGCTAAAACGAGAACAAAATTAGTACAACATAGCCACAAATTAATATTCTGTCGGAACGTGTTCCTAATTTGTGGCCACGATATCAATTTTGTTTGTCTGTAATCTCTGTAATATATTTTAAATCAGAAATAAAACCTAACAACAATAGTATCATAAGGTTAGCTTCTTCAACTTAAAAAAGGTGTATTTTGTGTGTTCCACAGTTTATCAGAAAGACAGCTGGCTGCCATATCATTTTTTCTTCTCCTTATACTGGAACTAAAGTGTTCTTGCTTATAACCCCATGCCCCTCTATCTCTCTCAGGACTATACATATGCCAGGCTCTCTTCCCATGGTCCTCACGTCAGGAGCTCAAGGAGGAGGTCCAGTCACCCTGCAGACCCTGCCGCTGTCCTCTGTTCTGACCAATGGGAATTCCTTCTCTCGTGCCTCGCCGCCTCGGGTCATTCTCCACACTGTGCCTTCCACCAGCCCTGGCAGTAAAGATGTGCTCACCATCCAGACCGCCTCTCTGACCACAGACAGCATCCAGACCCAGCAGCTCCTCGTGTCCACTCTGGGCTCATCCAGTGGAGGGGTCATCAGCACCACGCCACAGCAAGCCGGATCTCTTAATGGCATCACCCGCCTGGTCACCCTCAATGCCAACGGGCAGCCCGTCGTGGCCCAGCAGCCCGGAACGGTCATCGCCACTGTCCTGAAGCCCAGTGAACTTCAAGGCCTGCAGGTGAAGGAGGAGATCCTAGACCCGCAGTACCTCCAGTCTCTGGTCAACAGCAACCCTAGCATGGCCTCGTACGGCAATGATGACCTCGAGGAAGGAGTGGCAGAGCTGAGCTACAGAACTGTGATCATCAACAATGCAGGTCAGGAGCTGGGTCAGACCCTCAACGGACATTCGGACGTGGGCTCGCAGCTGGCCAGCAGCCCTAGTGAGGGCCTGACCCCTGTGGAGGAGCTAGAAGTGAGAGGAGAAGTGGCTCTGCATCCACAGCCTGAAGCTAAAGAGCTGTTGGAAGGCTCTCAAGGTCTGCAGGAATTGCCGGGCACCATGCAGATACCCGCATCCCACTTCATCCAGGTCAAGGCGGAACCGGCTGAGACCTAAACTAGTGGCCAAAGCAGGGGAATGTGGACACAATCGACCAACATGTGAAAAAAAAAAAATACAGGATTTTTTCAGTGGAGCAGATTATCTGTAATTTATTGCTCTTGATTGTTTAGAATGGCCGTTGACCCCCAAGACTGTTGTTTACTCAAAGTTATTGTGATATTGTGCCTAAATTCGAACTCTGAGGGATACCGACCATGATGTCATGATGAAAGCTCTTTGGTTTGCTCTGCGTCACTCCCAAACTCCCATAAGGATAGCAGCCATTCTCCAACCAGGGATATTCCCACCATATGTGCCAGTTGAGATGTTTCTATCTCTTATCATCTCCATAGACAAATCCAAAGACTTTATCCAGCTGAGGGACCAAAGGAGGAGTTGGTGGGAAGCCAAAAAGAAACCAACAACACACCATTGACTTTAGGATTAAACACACACACACACACTCAGTTGCTTAGGACATACAATATGGAGAAACATTTGTTTAGTTTTTTCCTATGTAGCTATCTTAGTGAACTTCAAAAGGATGCCTATTGGAATAAGACTGAAAGAGTGCCTAGGTGGTTAATGCTTTGTTTTGGAAGTGATGTTTTGAAGGGGAAGATTGTATGATTCACTCTGTTTTTAAAACAGAATTATGACATTATCTCATCCCCCTCATACCATCAGAACTGAAGAGGTTATTATTTTTCATCACACACAAATTTAAAAGCACTGCGCTTTTATGGAAATGGGCATTGCCTGTCCAAAGAGACAGTTCTAGTAGACTTTGTTTGTATATAGTAACAGACTAGAGAACATAGTGACAAATTCCAAAATCATCTGCAAAGTATTTCCCCATTATAATCTTGTTCATATGAAATGGAACGCAGTATATATAAATATATAATATACAACTAAGATTCAATTTATGGCCACAAATTTATTTATTTTCTGAATTTCTAAATTCTGTATAAAAAGTCTTTTTTAAACAAATGCAAAAATGAGGGAAAGTATGCAGTATGTAGGGCTGTTTTACCCATAAGACTCCAGTATGTGTGTGTATTGCTGTATTTTTCCAATTTAAAGCATTCCATGTAATCCGCACACCTTTCATATTTTATCTATTTTTCAATATAAGGGGATCTGAATGTAGCTTTATGAGATTGAGCTATCATGCTGTTCTTATTCACTGTGATGTGTTTAAAGCCATTTTTACAGAGCGTACGTGCTATAAATGCTATGTCCTTTGGTTTCTGCCTTTACGCTGTCATACTTTTACCCAGTATCGACCACATATCGTTCGACTGATGCCTTACACGACTGTTTTTCAGATCACAGCTGGTGTGGTCTGTGACATTTAGGTAGATTTTAAAAATGTATTTATTTGTAGTTGATGTAGTCAGCTGTCCATGGCCTCCGTTCCTTCCTCGCCTTCTATTGATTTATATCCAATGAATCTAGAGCACAGTCTCTTAATAGCGGCATCTCCACAAGTAAACAGAGTGGATGCTGGAGACATGTTGAAACGAAACTAAATTTGTGCTAAATTGGAAGAAGTGACTGAAGTTGTTGAGGGTAAATGTGGACTGGATTCTCAGAAGACGACCAGACGCTGATCATGGGCAGCAGGCTTCTGCCTCTAATTCTGTTTGACTAACACCAGAACTCTGGTGCTGCTCCGACAATCATGGCTACACCTTGTATTATGCAATATTATGTCAATAAGACAATCAGTGACCTCATCATAATAGAAGAAAAATGTCCTTCTGGCCACCATGTAATTTTCAGACCTGGTCTTGTTTGAAATATATGTTGACCACAGGCTTTAACACTCTGTTGTTTTTGGGTAAAGGTATGCCAGTGCTCTTGCTATAATTTAATCTTGCCTTTTCTCTGGGCTTTCCTTTTTTTCCCAATTGTCTTATAGTAGACTAGATTTTTTTCAAAAAAAAAAGAGAGAGAACCAAAAGAAAAGAAATAAAATAAAAACAAATTTGCCTTAACGTGAACGTGTGATCTCCTGTTTCCTCTTTGCTGTGGAAATTAAAACTCAAGATCACAGACTAACTGGGTTGTGGGTAAACAACACAAAGCCCACAAGGCAGATGCTATCATTGTTCCGACGTATTAAAACAAGTACACCTCCCGGTGCATCTCCTCAAGCGTTTCTTCTGTTAACGTGAATTAACAAAGGTCAGATGCACTCCCAGGTATCTCGCAACATCTTGCTGTGAATCGAGGCTGCTGCGGGGAGCTTTGTTTCCAGCCATATGTGCTCTTATTCGGCTCGTCTGCTCCTTCTGGAGACTACAGAGCACCACGGCAACTTCGACGAGGATGGAGTGAGTGCAATCTGTTAACTACAGGAAGCAAAGACCCGAAAAGAGTTACTGAACAATCATGGCATGATTCCCTCATTTGAGTGGGTGAATAAGAGCATTAGCATTTTTAAACAACAATAAAAAAAAATTGTCATTAAAAATGCCCTCATACTGTTTCAAACCTGTTTTTTTTTTTTTTCTGTTAAGCACACAAAGAAACATTCTTCACATTTTATGTACAACCACAATTCTTAGTGAATGTCAAACTCCAAAAAAGGTTAAAAACAAACTATAGGACAATGGCACAGATTATTTTAATGGTGCTTTTTAAATATCTTTTGCCCTTTTTGGAGTTTGACAGCCTGTGGTCTTTATGGAAAAGAGCTGCTTGAACATTCTTCAAAATTGTTATTTTGTGTTCCACAGAAAAAGAAGAAAAAAAACGTCATACAGGTTTGGAATGACATAAGAGTAAATGTCGGAATTATCATTTTACTATTTGTTTAACATATCCACCCTCCATGATTTTACGTAATAATTTTTTTCATCTGTCTTGTGGGCAAATAATCTTTAAACAACTAACACAGATTGTGAGAGGACCCAGAACAGTTTTCACACCTGCAGCTCTGTGTGTGCTGGCCTTGTGGTGAGGATAGAAATGACTGTGTGTATGATTACTCAGTGGTACGGGTTTGGAGAGGCTTTCCATGGTCTTTTACGGTGTGTGTGTATGTGTCTGCTGATGGAGCCATCTGGCAGCTGGTACATGCTGGAGCTCTTACCCCCAAGTCTACTATTCACACACAGCTGCAGATTACCCAGCACTCTGAACCCTACAGGCAACACTGAAAAATAAAACAATAACATCCAGAAAAACACAATACTAGAGCTGTTAAAGGCAACTGTAGCCACATGGCAAAGCAAAATGGCAACTGAAAGTGGTTGTTAAAACGATTTGCACAGCATTAACCTGTCCTGTGAAAATGGGAAGATATTTTATCACACCACTACAAATGTTACGTGAATTGGAGAAAATATGACAAATACATAGTATGAACTTTTTCATTTCTAATGTCAAGTCTGCAGGTTTAATTTTAAATAGAGGATGGAGGGAGACCAGTACAGCAAAAATGTCTTAAGTTGGATTTATTTTTTGTCAAAAATACAGTGTCTTTTTTTTTACTGACATTTACATCTTTCCCCATAAGAAGAAGAAAAACAAAAGCCCCCAAAACTAATTGAACTCCCAAAGAGCCATGCTGTCATTAAACAGCCAATTATAGGCTATTTAATAAAAAAAAGCAGTAAACATGTAAAAAGTAATGTACAAATGTTGTTGTAATTTTGTAATACATTTTATAAAATAAAATATAAAACGTATAAAAATTTATAGAAGCTAAAAGCAATACTCTTACAGCTATTAAACTTCTCACCCTACATCCCTCAACTGCCTGAACTGATAAAATTCTTCCATTGACAAATGAAACAATAACCGTAATAAAATATGACAAGAACACAGAGTTAAACTGTGTCAGAACAAATTCATCTTGATAATGTCAGATTACTTTGATAGAAAGGTATGTAATGGATTACAATCAACCAAAAATTATTCAGCTGTTAAATTTAAGTACACAATTAGATAATACCAATTTAGGTCAACCAATTACCAAGCAATGTTTAATTTTGTTCAGTTTGTGGTGCAAAAAGGTCGCATTAGCAATTAAAGGAAAAAAAAAACACTTAAGCAAAACATGGTCAAGTCAAATTGTCTGAAAAATTTTTGGTCCCAAATTTTTATCAGTTTTACTGGTAGTCCACTGTAGGAAGATTTTTTGGGGTATGTCACAGTTCACTTTATTTTGCTATCCTCACTTACATCAATGAAAAATGAACTTAGTGTCCTGCACCCACTAGTAAAAACAAAAAACAAAAAAATGTATCTGGTGTCTGTAAAATTTTTGGTTTGATAATATATATACAGTGCCTTGCGAAAGTATTCATACCCCTTCATTTTTTTCACGTTTTGTTATGTTGCTGCCTTATGTTAAGCTGCTTTAAATTACTTTTTTCCCACATCAATCTACACTCCATACACCATACTGACAAAGCAAAAACAGAATTGTCACAACTTCGTAAATGTATTAAAAATAAAAAAAATGAAATCTCCATAAACCATACTGAAAAAGCAAAAACAGAATTGTCACAACTTCGTAAATGTATTAAAAAAAAAAAAAATGAAATAAGTACATTGCATAAGTATTCATACCCTTAACTAAATATTTAGCTGAAGCACCTTAACAGTCTCAAGTCTTTTTTGTTTAATGCGACAAGCTTTGCTTATCAGCATTTGGCAATTATCCACCATTCTTCTCCTCACCTCTTCTCCTCTCAAGCTCTGTCAGGTTGGATGGGGGCAGACGCACATTTTCAGGTTTCTCCAGAAATATTTGACTGGGTTCAAGCTCATGCTCTGGCTGGGCCACTCAAGGACATTCACAGAGTTGTCTATAAGCCACTCTTGCTGTGTGC
>NW_015630348.1:3365168-3378140 GCF_001515625.1 Sinocyclocheilus rhinocerous | reverse complement strand
ATAAGGGTATGAATACTTATGCAATGGAATCATTTAAGTTTTTTATTTTTAATAAATTTACAAAGATGTTAAAAAACAGTTTTTTGCTTTACCATTATGGTGTATGGAGTGTAGATTGATATGGGAAAAAAAAGTAATTTAAAGCAGTTTAACATAAGGCAGCAACATAACAAAATGTGAAAAAAATGAAGGGGTATGAATATTTTTGCAAGGCACTGTATGTATGTATATATATATATATATATATATATAGCCTGAACTATTAAATATAGTGATCCAAAGACATTCCTAATATATACTGTATTTAAAAATTACATTTGTAATTAAATCTTAGTAAACAGTGTCAACATAGCATCTTTTAATGTGTCATAAAGCAACATTAAGATTAAATAATTACAATACAGTATACATAACTTACATTTGACCAGATAGTCAGATTATTTTATTTTTGCCGGTCTGTCGAGTCATACCCACTGATGATCAGTGGTCCTACCATAGATATGGCAGCTTTGCGACAGTCATTAACTGTTTGCGGTGGCTATGGAAATGAGCGTGGTGCCATAAATAAATCCTATCTGTCGCACAATTCTTTTACAAACAGTATTTTTTCGTATCAAACTCGACATAAAATTTTCTATAAAAGGATTATGTCATGGGAAACATGTTGAAAGTTAGCATCAAGGCAGTAAATGTATTATGTGATTAACCTTTTTACGTAAAAGCGGATAATTCAGTGCATTCAAACATCTCCGTCATACAGGTGTCCTGTTGACCGTTAAAAGATGGCGACGCTGTTGACGTACCTGGAGCAGGTGGAGGCGGCATTTACCTTTTAACATGCCACCTTAATATTAGTTATGAGCCAACATGAGCAAAAAAAGCCAAATTTTAAATCGTGTACTTTGAAGGAGTCCTACACCAGCCGTAAAACATCCAGCAAGAAGTAGAGGTATCTCTAGGTATTGCAGATCTCCTTGCTTATACGCAATAATATAGTCATATCCATCCGGCACCACTGGAGGGCAGTAGTGACACACCTCAGTGAAATACATTTAACAAGCAATTTGTTCTCTCTTCTTGTACATCGTGTACTGTTTTAAAGCAGAAAGTCTGCCTGTAAAGCACAGACTACCTGCTCCACGTACACGAACCGGCGGGTTAAAACCTGGGAACTAAAACAAACAGCTTGGAGGCAAATTACAATGCACTTTTGATGTGCTAACAAAAGGAATTAATTCACATGCGTACCTGTGCAGTCTGCAGTCATCCTGCCTCCTTGCTCTGCTCCAGACTCACTGAATTTTCGCCCTCAGTCTCATGCAGTCACTGTTGCTGCAGGCTCACTCTCAGTCTTTCTGCGTCTCGGCAATGAAATACAAGCAGCTCTGAGCTTTCACAAATGAAAATAGGTTGTTTTAAATCTGAAATCGTTAGACACGTCTCAGTATGGATCTGGGTCGGTATACAGTATGTGCATGATGTTCTATAATTCGTTCAATTTTAAGGCGTGACTCACTGGTATTTGTGTGTGTGTGTGTGTGTGTGTGTGTGGTTTATTTGGTTCTCTACCTTAGCCTTAACAGGTTAATATACATAAAATATACAACATATGTTATCTGTCATAGCTGACATGTATATAAACACACCAGCAGGTACGTGACTAGAAATAGCAATGAAAGGTATATAAGGATATGGCATATCATAAGGTGCAGTGACATTGTAAACAGCTTGGTTGAATTCACAATGACATAAATGCCTTTGTACTATACTCTTGCTCGTTGTCTTTTATTATTCTTAAAATGAAATTAATTGTAATGTTGCTTAGAACTATTAGTAAAAGCACCCAAGGAAAAATGTGGCTGTGTCAAGAAAAGTTATGATTTTTTTTTATGTCTAACGTTTGTTTTTCTTCCTCAGTTTTTCCATAATTTTTATGATGGTTTTATTGAGCATTTTGTCCCTTTTTTTCAGTGTATAGATAAGAGAAGCTTGGACGTTCTTCCAGTCTTCTCCTTTGGTTTTCCAAGAAAGTCATAAAGGTTTTGAACATCATGAGGATGAGTAAGTAGATTTTTATATTTAGGCTATTAAGTTATATGAAGAATTACAGTTATTGTTACAGAATTAATAAATGTAATATTTTAATAAAAAAAAGAAATAATTTGATAAATGGAATAAAAATTTTTTTTTAAGTATGTATGTTATTATTATTATATTATAGATATTTATAGTAATATCGATATTTTTCCTGCTATACGATGGCTCTGTTAATGTTCGAGGTGACTTCCTCTAGTATCGCATCAAGATAAGTGCTGGTGTCTCATGTGATTTCAGGTATTGTGATAAAAGAAACAGGATCCAATATAATAAGCTTTCTATGGGGTATTTTGAGTTTGTGCTTTGATCATTTACCCCAGGCTTCCAGTGAATTAGAATATAGTATTGCAGAAGAAAGAAGTGTTTTGAGAAAAGATATGGCTGATGAAAATCACATTTAGACAACTGACCATGGATGCGAAAGAGATAAACATCAAGGTGAGTTTTAACTTCCTCCATGGAATGCTTTGTGGCTTTTCATGGTTGTTTGTCACAGATGTGGCATCTTTTGTTTCAAGATGAAAGCCCTGTGTTTTGCTCTTTTGTTGGTTTCTCGGAATAGATGCATTTTGTATGCTTTCAGTGTAATGTCTTTCAAGGTTTTCATTATTATAATTTAAAATAATATGCTGTGTCTGTCTTATTAGATTTCATATAGCTGAGTCATGTGCAGAACTGGAAGGGCGTAACGCTAATAATGTCAAGGTCATCGAGTTGGTTTCCCAAAGAAAACAAACTGAGAAATTTGAAGGCATACATTTAATGCACTTTTTCGGTCCCCTTAGCACATGTTTATATGCAGCAGTAAATTAGTAGCAGACTATAAAACTTTTACCAGTTTTATTCAGAAGGAAGTTGCTGGAAAAACACAAAAGAGCATTCGATTATGTAAATGCAATTTATAGAGCACGCATTTGCTTGGATGAAAGAATTGATTGAAACAGTCCCAGACCTGCAATTATGGTGCTAGCAATGTCACTACTTAAATATAGCCGCGTGATATGTGTACAGTGTAGTCCTACACCGCACTAAATTCACATAACAGCTTTTAAAAAAGCTAATTTTCAAAGTTCTACAGGGACTTGCTTAAGCGTAAATACATTAAACACAATAGTTAATAATATAAACATGCAAATTACTGTGAATTTATTTGTTAACCTGGTTTCTTATAATGCCTCTCATCCACTATAAACATGACAAACAAAGGGCCCATGGAAACAGTCATGTCATGCAGAACTTCATGCGCAAACAAACAAAATCAAATGAAATCCTTGTTAATTAAATCAAATTAAATCACAATGTCTCGCCTACACTATTGTTTTGAAAGGTCTGCATGGAATATGTAGACTACAGTAACTGACCATTTCCAAAGCACCTGTTTCTGTTCTACTTACAGTATCAACATCAGGTCAAGGACAGATAAAAGGATTGAAAAGGATAAGTCTTACAGAAAGCAGCCATGTACATATATGGGTAGTTGACATGAAATACTTCCTCCATTGACATGAGACTCCATCTAGCACTGTTTTAAACAGTTAATTGTATAATAACAGTTTTTTAACCATATTAATTGAGAGGCTAATATTCCATGTGGTTTCAAATTAATATGGTCATAAAAATGGCGTGCATAATAATTACAAGCAAAATGCTGTTGAAAATAGTCTGAGATGGAATATTTTTGTACTATTAAAAATTAATTTGAAGTACCACAAGTTAAACTCCCTTATGCATTTATAATCAGTTTAACTTAAAATCTTGATGTTGATGGTTATCCATCAACTTACCCATATATAATATAAAAAAAAATAATTATGACAGTGACGCGGTCACTGAGGATGAGCTAATGTTTTGCCTTATTTGAAAAGATTTTTTTTACACAAGGAATGGAAAAGGTTTTGAGCGTATATGTGACATTTCGTACAAATGAAACTGGTCTACGCGTACCCCTGAGCAGCATAGCACCACTGGTTCCCACCGGCATCCTCAAATTCGTCCCAGCATTCTTGCTATCCACCAGTTGCAGGGCATGACAATCTGACAGATGACCCGTCCTCCCTGGTAATAGTAGGGATACGGCCAAAAGCCGCCAAGGGGCTCGTAGTATCGCCGACAGTAACGGTACCCCCGACGACAGTACTGGCAGCAGTAGCCCTGCTCATCTAGGCTGTTGTCCAGCTCCATCCCCGCTTCTCTCTGCAAAGAGAGTGAGTCAACAGGGTCAGAACTGCAGCCAAACAATACCTGCAATCTCACCACAGGGCGCATGACTGATGGCTTGATTTTAGCAATAAAAAGGTGCAGTGCTCTGAAGGGGGAATGAAGAGTGATTATGGGGTGTAGACACGCAATGACAAAAAACCCTGTCATGCTCAGATATGTCACAAGGATCAGAGTGGCATTTAAAGTAGATGCTTTTGATATGCCAAGCCGGGGTATCAGATATGATATAATGCCCTTGACCTTTCCATTACGCCGCCGGTGGCATCGCTTGGCCTTAGCATCTCTGATTCAAGTCCCTTAACCCCGCTGCCTGTTTGACACTGGCAGCCACAGAGATAATTACACTATTTCTTTCATCCCAGCCCTCCCACTCCTATAAAAGCGTAGCATTGGCGCCTGAGTCCGAGCAGCGACCCCGGTCTCATTTCAGCTCAGAAATGAGAACCCTCCCCCATGCACTTTCATGCCCTCCTTTGACTTTGGCATGAAGCGAATGGCATGTTCATACAGCAATTAGCAGGGTAATGATCGCCCAACAAGGATCGGTTTATTTGCTCTCGCAGGCAGGGTGTGAATTGGTGTAAGGGCTAAATGATAGCGGAGTGAAAGGTAAATTGGGTAGAATTAATGGCCCTTGGCCCTTGGCCCTCTCCATTGTGATCGTGTACGCGTGCCCTCTCCAGATTACCCAGGGCTGAGTGCCATGCCTTTGATCAGCCGCTACAACGAGATGGGTTCCGAGAAGTGCCACTTAACTTTCTATCTCCTGTAACTGTTGGAGCAGATAGCACCCTCGACTCGCACTGTTTCATTTGACTGCATTTCGATCTCGCCGAGCTTACGACGCAGACAATGTGACGTTATCCGTCTGATTAAAAACACTGTCATGGACCTAGTCATCTCCGCTGATCTGCATTAGATTGGCAGATGAAGCCGTATCTCTTCAGGTCATCTGGCAACGTTTCAGACTTCCTGTTGGGAAATGATGCAAATGAACATGAGGGGAGAAAATCACTTTGAAATGTGTTGCCCAGATGAAAATGGCATCTAAAAACGGTCATTTGTGGTGTTTGTATAGTATAAACAGGTATTTTATTATCACTATTGATCTTTTTGGGTTTGAGATGAAGCACAGTGAATTATAATGTGCCTGTGCATGTGCGTGCGAAGATGCATAATGACATGCATTTCTCCTCTGGAGTCCCATCTCTCATTATGTTCTCCATAAACGGCGCATGTATGAGTTTTCATGAGCTCACTATGCAATGATGAATGGAGGGAAAATTGCATTCTTCTAATGATTAGACTTGTGCAAGAGAAAGCAGGCTGATGCTTGTACTCTTTTGATGTCAGTCATGCATAAACTAGTAAGAGTAATTAAGAACAGGTGCCTATAGCTGACTGTAGTGTTTTGCATTAGCCTTACAAAGCCTGTCATGTTCTCTGTTATGTTTAGTGTTACAGCCCGTAAAGCATGATGCAGTAGCACTTAATGTGAGGAAGTTCGAAAACTCCTAATTTATTATGGTGTGGCACATCATACAGTTGATTCTGCTCAGTTGATACTTGACACCCTGTGGATTTACTTCATAAACCACGATTACTGAAGGGATAAATTATTTTAAACTTCACACTATCTTGATGCTAATCAAGACACTAGAGAGACACTGTTTCCCAAAAGAGTTTTATTGATTATAAAATAAATTTTGAGTAAAATGCTTCATGCATCAATTTACTATTTTTTTCAGGACTGTCAAAGTTAACTTATTAACGTCTCAAACATAATTAAATATGTTTAACACGCTATTTGTTTATTTATTTATTTGAGCACACTTTATTTAGTTTGACATACATATACATGCTTCATTTTGTTCTGTTCTAAAATCTGATTGGAACATCTGGAGCAGATTGGAACTGATCGGAGTGCACACAAACACAAAGATGTCTCTTGTGGAGGACACGTTTATCAGTAAATGATGGAGAAAGACCCCTTTTACAGGTTACTTATGAATCAAATCTAGATATCCTGTTTACAACAAATGTATAGCATTTGCATTCATTGTATGGTGGAATTTAATTAACATTCATCGAAATGTTAATGCGAACACCTGCGGAGGAATGCTGGGAAGATTACGCTCAAGTGAAGAAAGTTGTTTTATTAAATGACTGCAGATTTGCATTTTCTGTGTGTTTTGATTGTTCAAAAGTTCGGGGTCAGTAAGATTTATTTATTTTTTGTTTTAGACAGTAATACTGTATTCAGGAAAGTTGACATTAAACAAACGTTTTCTTTTTCAAATAAATGCTGTTCTTTATATTATATAAATGCTGTACTTTATATTTGTCAAAGAATGTATCACCGTTGTCACAAAAATATTAAGCAGCACAACAGTTTTTAACATTGATAATAATTTTGAATATTGGAATAATTTCTGAAGGATCATGTGACACTGTATTCACAATTTTGATCACATAAATTCAGCCTTGGCAAGCACGAGACTTACCGCCTCCAAACTCTCGAAAGGTAGTGTAGTTTTAGAATAATATAGGCTGTGTTTTTTTTATATATGCATGTAGGGCACATATTTCTGCCATCCCCCAAAATTGCTGAACCTCATCATTACACATATGTCTGTTATTTATTTTATTTCCTTAAAAAGAAACTGTGCTGTATGTATTATCATGTTCATTTTACAGTTTTTGTTTTAAATGGCAGATTGAACAAGAAACTTGAAACGAAGCATTTGTTTCATTTTGGTATCCTAAGTTTAACGTGAATTCATCTTCATCGGGTCCTTGACCGGACAGAGCATCTTAACTTCAGATGGACGCGGGGAGGCAGGTTCAATCAGTGATATGCAAGCCAGAATGCTTTCAGCTAAGACGCGGGGTCACGATGCCTACCATCAACAACTGCGGCAGGCACACGCATCTGAGATTTGATGGGACCCAATCATCAGAGGCTTATCCTTCCAATGTAGGTCAAGGACCATGATGCAATTTCTCAGCACAGCCAGATGATAGTTATTCAGTTTGAAAGATATCCAGAGCTGTGCTGGCACACAACGCATCAGCGTGGCAGGACTGGAGAAAGGTCAGTCTCGTATATCTCAGGCCTTCTGTCACAGGAACTTTGATGATTATTTATAAAAAGTGCACAACAGGAAGAGACCTGTAGCAAAATATGAATTCCCTCCTCCAGCTGCAGACGTCTGCCGGTGGGAGAGCTAAAGAAGGGCTTGCATCTAGGATCCTCTGAAAGGTTGGGGATATCTGGCTTCCCAGCAGCATCTACATGACTCCAGACTCCAATTACCGGGAGCCACATACCCTCTGACGTTCACAAAAGTCTTTGTTATCGCTCTGCCCACAAACACAGCCTGCCTGTGCTTAGCCTTGGAATTGGCTGGATCGGTGTGTATTAACCAGCTGATAGAAGGAGAGGATTTCAAAAGGGAAAGGTGGTTTCATCTGGGTCTGCTTTAATTATACACTACGTTGCGGCCCATGTTGCTGGATGAGGTGGGCAGGCAAGACGTTCCTGGGCCTCTGCAGATAAATGTGCCTTTTTTCCTCCACCGTCTTCTCATCCTCGTGCTTGGAGGCTAGAAGTCGCACGCTAGTTGGGGAGGTGTATATCGTAGGTGTGCGAAGCATTAGTGCGTGCAGCCTTAGGATAATTAATCATTGAACATATGCTTCAGTTCATGGATGCAATAAAGGACACTCTTTGGCCGCTTGATTCTCCATGCCTTGATAATTAAAGCATGACTAATACATTTATCTATTCATTAATGAGTGACCTTGGGAGGCTGTCTTTGTACATCACTAACTACATAAGAAAGGCAAGGAAAAATTGTGCAAGGCAAACTTGCTTCTTTTGAAGGCTAAATATCCCTTACCATTAGCTGTAAGACATTAAGGGAGTCTTAAGTGAACTGGCCTGATTTAAGCAGATATATAGAGCAATTTCAATACCCTGTGGTTCACATGGTCTGTTTTAAGTTCGGAAAGGGAACTTCGATTAATGAACGATTTATACCAAGAAAGAAAGCATGACTATCCGACTCACCCGCAGCCTGAACACCTCTTTTAGTAATGAACCTGGGGCTCATACTTACATAGTCGTTCACTGGTAACTGGTCCATGACGTCCCGGGCCTGACGTGGACCTCTCGCCTCCAGCTCTGGGGTCTCCTCCACGTCCTCTACATCGTGGAATTCAGCATCTGCGTCACAGAAGGAAAGACGGTAACGCTTGCTACTAAAAAACTGATATCATGAAAGGCCTCTTTGATCTTCCTTAAGAACATAAAGACCTCCAGTACTATAATGCCCTTATTTGGAAAAACAGAAGTTGGTTTGTGGCAAAAATGCTCTTCAAACATGGAGTATTGTGTCCTTGATTAGTTGATCAGTGATTGCTTAGGACATTTCTAGAGCTTTAACCATAAAATTCAGTGTTTTTTTATTTTTATTTTTGCCTTCCTATTGAAGAAAAGTACAAGCAAACAGTGGAGAGCAAAATAAATTACAGACTTGACTCTTAGGCTATTCTGAAACCTTATTACTAGGGTTGAATTGGATTTCGAGGCGGTGAAGCCCTGTTTGTAACCTCTGAGAGGAGATGGGTGGATCCAGTGGATGGGCAGATCTTGGCAAATCTCCCAGATCTTGGAATTCAACAGGAATGTTTTGTTGGAGACTGGTTCTTCAGCAGGGATCCATATCTGAGAGTCCACCATCTGCATATCCACTTCACCTGTCTCACTCACCTGCAAAAAGAATGTACATTTTAATGCCTACACAAAATAATTTATACTGGGTCATAGATAGGGATGGATGATCTTCTGATCATACCATGTTTATCTGGATACTGTGAAGGACAGTATTGCCAATATTTCTAATACCAGTCAATCACAGCTATTTAATATTATATATATTATTATATAATACTAATCATTGTTGCTGCCGTGTGTTTTGAGTTTGAGCTCCGTCAAGTTAATTCTTTATCGTCTATTTTTTATCTTAAAATCAATTTTATACACCATCATTTTCGTTTCTATAATGTGTGAATATATCCCCTATCGTATTCTACAACAAAAACAATCAGAGCGCCTTGTTATCACTAGTTTTATTTTGATTTCCCGAGTCCGCTATTAGCATATAGCCCGTTAGCATCGCCAGCGTGGTTGCCGCTAATCTCGCTTACATTGCTAATACTCTATTCACACACATTACCATTGTTTTACTTACTTTTACTTGCTTTAATGGCGGATGTGTGTCTACCTTTCAGTACAGGTGAGGACACGTTCAAGCTGCATTCGGTGCAGCTCGAGCTGGAGGCCATGGAGAAGCAGATCCGCGACCTGGTGAAGAGGCAGGCCCAGCTGGAGAGCCCCGGAGGAGCGGTCGTGCTTCACGCCGGGGTTAACGACACCAAGCTGCAGCAGACGGAGACACTGAAAAAGGGACTTCAGGAGCCTGATCGAGACGGTGCGCAGCACATTGCCCGCGACGACGATCATCATGTCAGGACCGCTTCCCATGTATCGACGAGGACATGGAAGGTTCAGTAGACTTTTTGCTTTAAATGAATGGTTATTGTCATGGTGTAAAGAACAGAAACTGCTCTTTGTTAATAATTGGAATCTTTTCTGGGAGTGTCCTAGGCTTTTTCGCGCTGATGGCCTTCACCCCAGCAGAGTCGGAGCGGAACTCATGTCGGACAACATCTCCAGGAAGCTACGCTCCATATGACTAGTAAGTCAAATCTCAAAAAACTGCCCAAGCTTCAGTCTGGATCCAGAACACCTGAGAAGAGATGATGCCAACCCCTCAGAGGACCTCAGATGATGCCAACCCTGAAACAACATATTGAACTACCACATTTTGCTATAAGTTTGATTGCATGATATAATAATTGCTGTTAATAGTGTTCATCGTCTGTTTGATTACATCTTTAATTGATTACGTCTTTAATTTATGTTTCCGTACATTTCTGCCATATGTACATTAACTGACAGTCACCACTGATAAGCTACCACTAAATATTGTAGAAACTTAATTTGCTGTAAAGTTGCTTTGCAATGATTTGTATCGTGAAAAGCGCTATATAAATAAACTTGAATTGAATTTAATTTAATTAATCATTACACTTTAGTATATTAAAACATAGAAATGAGTTCCAGAAGCTTTCAATACTTGGACGGTATCGATATTGCTTCCCCAAGATTTAATTTTGTGCTAAATCTTCTCACAATTTCCATACACTGCATTGCACCAGAGGTCAGATGGCCACTGAAGCCAAATTTGGAAGTTATCTTGCATGCTGATACCTTCTATTACACATTTTTAATGACATACTCTTAAAAATAAAGGTGCTTTAAAAGGTTCTTCACAGCAATGCCATAGAAGAACCATTCAGTCAAAAATTCTTTAAAGAACCATCTCTTTCTTACTTTTTTATAATCTGAAGAACCTTCTTTCACCACAAAGAGCCTTTTATGAAACAGACAGGTTCTTCAGATGTTAAAGGTTCTTTATGGAACAATTTAGACAAAAAGGTTATTCTATGGTATCGTGAAGCACCTTTATTTTTAAGAGTGTATCTGAGGATAAAAATAAGTTATTATAGCCGTTCAGCAATTTGCTAAACTGCAAATGATCAGACTTCTGTTTTTAACTACAATTATACAATCAGTTTCAACGGTTAAATAATCGGACTCATTAAACTATCATCACATAAAGCCATTATAATAAATAACCACATTTACGTTTTAACTTTAATGTGAATGATGTGTCTTTGTCACAGCCTCTGGTTAGTGCTGCAGTCTCCGTTTAAATTAACGTCATGAGTGAAGTGTCACTCATGGTGCGGTTTGCAACTGGCTCCTTGTGTCTTTCAGCAGTTCTGCGTATGGTAAGATGAGAAATAGATTCTATTTTACACAACTTGCTAATATAGTTCATATTTTCACTTCAAAGCCTATTTTATGCATTGATTTTTTTTGTGTGAAAAAATAATAAAACGACTAGTTTAACAAAACACTTAGGATCAATATTTGTATGTGGGGTTCAAGGGGAAAGTATTGATACTTCAGTTGTGCTTTCAGAAGCTCATTTGGCTTGATTGAAACTGACCCAATTCTTTTCTACCCTCCAAACACATTTCTGTTTGTCAGTTTATTGCGCATACAGGCATCCTAAGTCTCCTTCCCACAGCCGGAACAAGATAAAGCTGGAGTCTCTGCTTTATGCTATTGGCTTGGATCATTTCACTCTTACTCTGCAGGGAACAGAGAACTAACTGCTGACCATGGCTAAAATGTTTAATTTGACCTCTCTTAAAGACTATAGCTGTACCTTCTTGTAAAACACACTTATTTCTTCCCTAGCTTTGAAAAAAAAAGCCCTTTTCTGCAGGCACTGGTGGTGTTGCATTTTAATTTGTACAGCAATAGGAGTACAAAAATATATCTGACTTTAAGATGACTTTAAAGTCTGTCTGCGGTGTTGGTCTGAGGAAGGACTGACATGGTATTCAATCCTCTAGGCATATTAAAGTAGACTGTGGTGCATCCACCCCGTCACCCATTATATAACTAATTATACAACTGTTAATAGTGTACTTAATTTGTTAGTTCTGCAGTTCATGAGCTGTTAAGTAAATTATTATTGCTTAATGATAGCGATTGTATGTCAGTTTGATCTAATTGATATCTAGAAAGCATCTTTGGGTAATATAATCACATGAAGTATATGTTTGTTGTGCTTGTAGTTATGTGTAAATAGAAGTACAAACAAACTCTGCTACATTCCCTTGTTAATTAGTGCAGAGACCAGAGAAACGGCTCACATGACAAATATTTTTACAAGGTGATTTTCTCCCAGTCTAAAGCTTAATTGCACATTAGTTAAGCTTGATGTAGAATCCTGAGGCTATTTTCTGAGCTACTATCATTTAAATTAGATTAACCTCTTTCTCTTCCATTTGCTCTCCCTCTCAGCCCTCTTTTTTTCATCCCACTGCTCTTGTTTTATTAGAAGTCAATTTCGGTGCCTTTTCTTGTTTGTTGGGAAGTGACACAGCACTGACCTGTAGCGGTCCCAGTTCCACCTGATTAAAAGCTTCACTCTTTGCGCCTTTGAGACAGTTTCTTTTCTCCGGCTCCCTTTCCCTCAAATCACGCTAAACTAATGATGACTAGGAGGACAGCCTGCATGACTCAAGCGGTGAAGGATGCTGTTTTAGCCTAAAATTAAAACAAGGGCCAGCAGTGCAAGTAGACTGCTTAAATTGGCCATCTTGACAGCTCAAGCAAAGTGTGACTTTCATACGAGTAAACAAAGGTTAGGGCACTGATCCTACAACATTTCATCACATTTTTTGAGAAATTAGCCAGATAGGTTTAAGGGTGGGTTCTCTTGAGACATCTAAAGGTTACGGAAGAGGCATTGAAGGGAAAAGTAAGCAAAGCTGAATTATGTCTTGACCAAGGGGTCAAGGTTTAGCTGGTTAGCATGGCCCAGTTAGTATGACCCCTGCTGGTCAATGCTGAAATCGTACCATCAAAATGCCTCTTTCTCCATTCATCAATGTAGCTTTAACCAATCATATATATATATATATATATATATATATATATATAATATT
>NW_015630348.1:3347412-3364481 GCF_001515625.1 Sinocyclocheilus rhinocerous | reverse complement strand
CGTCACCCATTATACAACTAATTATACAACTGATAATAGTGTACTTAATTTGTTAGTTCTGCAGTTCATGAGCTGTTAAGTAAATTATTATTGCTTAATGATAGCGATTGTATGTCAGTTTGATCTAATTGATATCTAGAAAGCATCTTTGGGTAATATAATCACATGAAGTATATGTTTGTTGTGCTTGTAGTTATGTGTAAATAGAAGTACAAACAAACTCTGCTACATTCCCTTGTTAATTAGTGCAGAGACCAGAGAAACGGCTCACATGACAAATATTTTTACAAGGTGATTTTCTCCCAGTCTAAAGCTTAATTGCACATTAGTTAAGCTTGATGTAGAATCCTGAGGCTATTGTCTGAGCTACTATCATTTATATTAGATTCCCCTCTTTCTCTTCCATTTGCTCTCCCTCTCAGTCCTCTTTTTTTCATCCCGCTGCTCTTGTTTTATTAGAAGTCATTTTCGGTGCCTTTTCTTGTTTGTTGGGAAGTGACACAGCACTGACCTGTAGCGGTCCCAGTTCCACCTGATTAAAAGCTTCACTCTTTGCGCCTTTGAGACAGTTTCTTTTCTCCGGCTCCCTTTCCCTCAAATCACGCTAAACTAATGATGACTAGGAGGACAGCCTGCATGACTCAAGCAGTGAAGGATGCTGTTTTAGCCTAAAATTAAAATGAGGGCCAGCGGTGCAAGTAGGCTGCTTTAATTGGCCATCTTGACTGCTCGAGCAAAGCGTGCCTTTCATACGAGTAAACAAAGGTTAGGGCACTGATCCTACAACATTTCATCACATTTTTTGAGAAATTAGCCAGATAGGTTTAAGGGTGGGTTCTCTTGAGACATCTAAAGGTTACGGAAGAGGCATTGAAGGGAAAAGTAAGCAAAGCTGAATTATGTCTTGACCAAGGGGTCAAGGTTTAGCTGGTTAGCATGGCCCAGTTAGTATGACCCCTGCTGGTCAATGCTGAAATCGTACCATCAAAATGCCTCTTTCTCCATTCATCAATGTAGCTTTAACCAATCATATATATATATATATATATATATATATATATATATAATATTGAATTATATTATATTCGTTTTTTCTTCCAGTGTTATCTGGAAATCATTTTTCTGTAGTGACACATGATGCTTCAGAAATCTGCTGATTTGGTGCTCAGAAACAGAAACAGTAACAGATTTAATTTATCTTTTCTAAATAAAAATGTTAATTTCTTTAAAAAATTGTCAAAATGACCCCAAACTTCTGAACAATACTGTATACCTCAGGTGATTGGCTCAAAACGATTGTGTCCAGAACCGAGTACCCATGAGCGAAATGCAGAATTCAAAGCACGTTCTTCCAAAGGCATGCCTTTGAGATGAATAGGAATGCTAACAAATATCTTTCTTTGGGCTAGTCCAGGAGTTTTCATTTTTTTAATGCCAAGGATCTTAATGGATCCAAGAATTTTAATGCCAAATAAGATGATTCACTTGTGATGATCTCTCTTTGTAAAATATAAAAACAGCTGTTTTGTCTTCTCTTGAAAATGTTTACACTGTAAGGAGAGATTAACACTAAATAAATGTAATTCTTATCGTTAAAAACTAGGGCTATAATAGATAAGATGCAATTATATGCAATTATTCATAACTACATGTAAACTTTGGAATGGAAAGTATAAATAGCAATGACAATGCGGAAAAGAGAGGGTGCACACACAGAGGTAGTTACCAAATTTATCCTGAGACTCAAGGGCTGTGCAGGAAGACAGGCCATGATTTCATCGTAGACATTTGGGCAGTTGGAGACCAGTGGGAAGTTCAGGGATTACCACTTTCATCATTTCCCAGACTGAATAAATTGAAAATGGTAAACAAACTGGCAGCATTCAATTTATGCTTGTCACCTGGTCGTGCTCGCAGGCTGCTTTATTTCCTTATCAATGGCATGCAGTTTCTCCTCAGCCAGTATTGTTTTGTGGTGAAGCGTGTTAAGGTAGCTTGCTCTGGGACCACAGTCGCATGCCCTGCGGCTCAGCTGCACTTGGAGCTAATAATGTGGATTTTAACCTCTACTTCCTTTACATGCTCACAACCTTGGAAAGAATGGCCTGCTTCTCTCTCTCTTGCTCTCTCTATCGTCCACAGGCAAGCAGTCTTTGGTTTCAATAGCATCCTGATTTATCTTAAGCCTCCATGCTGGTATGTATATAATCAAAGATTTAGAGAAAGCAGGAATGTAAACAGGCAGTTAGCAAGCCTAAATAATTCTGTCACCTTTGTGTGAAGCCCACAGCTTGCATTTTTAGCATAACTTTAGTCTGTTTATCCAATAAATGAGAGATCATTTGTGTGAATGTTCTCCTGGTTAGCTGCGTCTTTATGGTAGGAACAGCTTGCTCCATCTTGCACCATGTGTCCCCGTCTCCCCTCGAGAACCAGGCGCATCGCTCGCTCTCTTTCCGTCTACCCTCTCTCTCTAGCCCCACTGCTTCAGCCCTGACCAACTCTGATTGATTTCACATCTGTGAAATAAAGCTTAGCCGAAAAATCTAATTAGGTTTCACAATGAGCAAAAAAAAAGGGAGAAATGGCAGCGACATATGGAGTTGGCTTCGCAATTAGTATCTGTAAACATGGATTAGACATTAAAACGATGAGGGAGAGAACATGCAGGCTGTTTCTGCCTATAATACCTTCTGTTCCAAAAGTCAAAGAGGATGTCTGGGAACTTGCGACAACAATAGATCACTGTGGTTTTAATACAAATCGGAGAGGCGCGACACTTTGCCGCACTTTCCCGTTTCGATATGAACTGCGACGGAAAGAGAGTTTAGCGCTTTCGAAGCCGCCTGCCATTCTCCATGGCACCCATAAATTGTATGTTTGATTGATAGAATTTCGCCCATCACTCTTGCCGAGCATCACAGACAGCCATTAGAGCAGGAGAACAGAGATGAATCACTTCAGCCCTGAGTCAAGTGAAATTTACGGAGCAAACATCTTCAAATACCATTTTAATGGCTTACCTTTCCCAAGGACCCCTCTCTCTCTCCTTAAGGCTATTTGGGCTGAGGCTTCAGAGGAGATGATTAAAAATTAATATTAGTTCAGGATTGACGGCAAACACCATTTGATGTCTGCCACAAAGGGGTTATGGGATTGTGGACTTTCGGATGGATTCACGGCCACAGGAGACCCAAGTTTATACTTTTGTGGAAAATGCTGGAGGGGATGATGAGATGGTGGAGGTGGGTTGGGGAGTTGGCGTGGGTTTGCTGGTTAGTTGGATTGCGGATAAATGGTGATGGTTGGAGCGAGTTTCATTTTTCGCAGTCTGATGAACTCTGTTGCAAAATGTTTTAAGGAAGCAGATCGCTGAAAGATGTGTTTGGTGAGATTAGAATACCTCTATGTCGATGGTCTTTGAGTCCAGCTTGGGCAGCTCCTTGGTTTGAGCCCTGATGTAGCATCTCTGGTGCTTGGCAAAACGAATGCCCGTGATGCCCTTGAAAGACATAAATGTTAATGAGATTGAATGTTTATTCCATGATTTGAAAAATATCAGCATCTGACCTCAAATACTCTCACAAAAACACCCCGAAGCCTTTTCAGTGCAGCGCAGATACAGCGAATGTTATATAACTAAAGCAACGGGAATAATTTCCTAGCCAATTCAAGATTATTGGTCTACAGCCCCAGCCAGTAGAGAGGTATACTGCCGAAGCCATGATTTATATGTAGGCAAAGCCCATTGATTTGCAGCACTTATGGTCTGTGTTGCGAAGCTAATCTGTTTGGTGAAGTGAGGAGCTTTTTTCCTGAAAGCCACAGCTGATGGTCTGCCATACAGAATTTGTTGCTTTACACTTGAAAAGAGAAAAACCCATTTTGCAGGAGCATCTGAAGAAAGTTCTTTACTGTCTGAAAGTAGTCTTTGAAGGGAAATAAAGGCTATCGCATTACAAACTCTTCACTCGGAGGGATAAAAACAATATCTCCCTGCATTCAGCAATACATTAAGTAATCCACAGTTGCTCTGGTTTTGCTGCTGTAGCATAGGGAAAGTGAGAGCGAGTATGATGCTGTCGGAGCTGAATTATTTCTGCAGTATTAACGGAAGCATCATAAATTCATGTGTTCTGTCTTCTGTGCTCTTTACTGTTAGACGGCATACTAACAATGGTCATTTTCACCTAAGCTCATCGGTTAGTGAAGAAACAGTTATGAGAGGAGTGAAAAGTGCATTGTTTGTGCCGAAAAATCATTGTGACAAATTGCTCTTCAATTTCTGGTAATGGTTTGCTTTTGCACGCAAGACGGACCTATCTTCTGATGAAATGCATGTATTGCTGAGCCTGGTCAACTGGAAAATGGAGAGACTCTTCATTACAGGGATAAAAAATCAGAAAAGAATGTCATTTAAGAAAGAGTGTTGAAGTACAGCTTTGCTATTAGCCAAATTAAATGTGTGCATGCTCTGAGACAATTATTCGAATGGAAGCACTGAATGATGCAATTGGCAGAGAGGGCAAAGGAGCGCTGATCCAATCATTTGCACATTACTCGTATGTAGATGCCCACACCTGTTTCCACCAGTTATTGGTTTGAGAGACAACAAATACTGCTTTCTGAATGCAGGTGAAGTCAAGGGCTGGCGCTAAACCGAATTAGCACTGAGGAATCACTCTTAACATCATTACTAGATCTAAGATCAGACTTAATCTGTTTCTGGGAAACTGACCCTGGCAGTATACTGTTTCTGTATTAGGATGTTATAAACAGACTTTGACTTTGTTAAGAAATTCTCCCTGCATCTTTACCGACCTCTTGTATCATCAAATGGGCGGTAAGATAGCTCATCTTGTCTTCTTGTAGGACAAACTAATCATTGTTATTCTCCACACTGATGGACATAGACAGTGATTATTGGCAAAATCATTTAAAGCCTTGCTCTCAGCCACTTTTGTAACTGGTTTTTACAAGACTACAACGGTTGGAGAAAAATGTGCCATTTGTACATTTGGAAACCCTTTTGTTTGTAGCTCTTTTGCACTTTCCACCTCAGAGTAAAATATTCAAAAATTTAAGTTACAAAGTCAAAACAAAGCTGCGCAATTGTGAGAGTTGCATATGCATAAACAACCATTTAGAAGTTTTGGGGTCTGTAAAATATATAATTGTTTTTGAAAGTATACTTTGGTGCTGCTTAATATTTTTGTGGAAACCATGATACTTTAGAATTCTTTAATGAATAGAAGGTTTTAAAAACAGCATTTATTGAAATAGAATGTTTTGTGACAATGCAGGTCTTCACTGTCACTTTTGATCAATTTATTGCAACATTGTAGAATAAAAGTAATAATAAGTAATTAAAAAATCCCCAAACTTTTGAATGATATGCAATTATATATGCAGTATACGCAATGATTTCTGGACATTAAATAAATAAATGTAATGGAAATTCACTGGTACTCTACATTGTATTGCAGCAAAATATATCACTGGAACATGCTGAAGGACACTTTATGACTTTTTGTTCATAACACAGTCTATGCGATGCGTCTCCTTGGCTTTCCTATAAGCTGCTGTTGTGGAATTCTCAACATTACTTTTAAGTTTCTGGAGAACACTCAGAGTACTTGTCTAAAACAATAGAGAAAAGATTTTGCTTGTGTTTCTGTTGGCATTACCACTGCTTTTCCATTCATGGGCTGTAGCCTCCAAGCTCTGTGGAGATGGTTTGTAGTTTTAGTGTGTGTAATGACTTGCAACATCCCTCCTTCACAAAAATCAATTCCAAAGTCTGCCCTGAGCCAGAAGTTGCAAGAAGTGCCGAAGAGGGCTCGGTGCTCGAACTCCACTTTCATTTATATCAACATGTGATTTGAAGGATTTTACCTATTCACTTGTTTTCTGGTTTCCCATGGCAATGCCTTGAATGAAACTAATCTCTTTTGTGGCTTTGCTCCACTGACCATAGTAATTTCGAAAGAAGATGGGGCCAGCAACAAGTGTGTCTGAATGCTGATGCGAGATGTCATCGCTGCCAGTTTGCTTTTGCTTAGCACAGTGTTTTTCAGAGATTCAATATCATTAGTCTGAGTGAAGAAGAAAAACGTTCTGTCTGTATTTTGAATGCAGTTCCTAGGCGGAGACTCGGATTGCAGGAATGTGAGCTGAATCTCTCACATCACAATGAAAATATTTCACATGTATGTCATAAACCCTTACATTTTTGAAGTCATGCACCTCCAGGACCTCGTCAGTGCCGTTTCCCATCCTGAACATCTCGATGCGTTTCGCTGGATAGATTTCCATCATGCTCTCAGTCTCCATTCCATCCAGTACGGCTTTATACTGATGATCATATACCTGTTCGGACACATACAACCCAACATAACAAATTAAAAACACAGTGCTACTAGAATATCCTGTCTGCAGCAATAGAATGTTCCATTTAAAATAAACTGGATTTCACTGCATGACATAAAATATCAAGTGGGATCTGAAAGCTAAATTTAAAGCTACATTTACTTTTCTGAGACGTTGATATGTTTAAATGTAAACGTCTCAGAAAAGTAAATGTAGCTTTAAATGTAGCTTTTATTTTTATTTTATTATTATTTAGGAACTAGCAGAATAACCACATTTGTAGTTCATTGTACCGATGTTTGAAAACCAGAAAGTGTAAAGTATTTGTAATACTTTAATAATTATTAACATAAAAAATGTCTTTTTAACATCATACCTGTAATTTAAACTCTAAGAAACCTTTTGCGAAATGTTTTGCTTTAAATAATTGTCATTTGTTTTGCTATTTTTATAATACTTTTTAAAGTGTCCAAGATAATGCTGCATCTAGGAACACCGATTTAGTTCTCATCGCTTCTCAAAAAGTTTTTTTTTTCCACTCAATGAAAGTCAGTAAGGTCCCGACTGACTTCCATTGTATGGACAAAAACAGAATAAAGTCTTCTTTTATGTTCCACAGAAGAAAGTAAGTCACACAGGTTTGGAACGACGTTACATTGTTCTGTAAATGATGACAGAAATTTTATTTTTAGTTGAAATATCCCACTAATATGCACTCGCTTTATGAATCTTTCCTGGTTCCTCATTAACACAAGGATCATATCTTCTGTCAAAGCCAGTCAGTTTGCTCAGGCTGACGGGCAGCATGACTACGACCTCTATTAATAAATGTGAACAGGCAGCTGCCTTTAGTTGCCATAAGTACGCTTCAAGTAGACTTGACTTAAATGTCTGATTTGTCTGATTGTCTGAGGTCTCGGAAGCATTATATGGCTTTTCTCGTTGCCAGGCCTTGCAGCGCTGCTGTTTATCTCAGCTCTTTCTTAAATGCTGTTTTTGGGCATGCATGGGTGGCTCCTCTCTGTCTACAAAAATGATTCATGCCCACCAGCCGAAAACCCTGCTATTAATATTTATGTGTGTGTTGTGTTATGATGAGAAATTACACTGCTGAGCTCACCCTCATCTGTCTCAGTAGCATTTCTGAGTAATATGTTATGCTTAGACATAAGGCAAAAGATGCACACACACAAATATAATACTACATTAAGATTAATGTCACAAATCAACGTGTTTTCTGATTATTAAAGTGCTTTATGCAGTGTAGCATAGAGCAGTAAACACATCATTTAATATCGACTTGTTTGTCAGCTCTGTTGTGGAGAGTGTAATGTATTGAAATTAGCTTGAAAGTAACTTCTGCACGGATCTGCATTTGTATTCATCCATATACAAAGAGGAAGTTATGTGAAGACGTAAGTGTATGAGTGTGGCAATAGCAGAACTGATTGGACTACAGTGAGTTGTAAAGAGAACGAATTATAGAATATTCCATTACTGAGAAGAAGTGGGGAGATATAATGCTTTTATTAGTGTTTTTATTAGTGCTTTGTTTATTCCTGCAGTTTGAGGGGGTAATTTTGTTCTGTCGATGCTTTATTGATTGAAATAACTTTCAATCAGTCTGTTCATCACAGAGCTATCAGAAGGTGCTTTTTGAAATGTTACAGCCCCAGTGTCCATTTATTTTCATTATATATACAGTATTTTTTTTATTAATTTTTTTGCTCCACAGAAGAAATTCATATGGCTTCGGAACAACATGAGGTTGATAATGACAGTTTTCATTTTGGCAGGAACTATCCCTTTAAGAACATAATGAAGAGTTAATGAACTGGGTGTCCTGTGAAGGACCTTGTCAGTGTCAGTCCAGCTTCAAGTTACTGCAGGCATTCTTATTGATTAAAATTGCAGAGCTTTTTAAATCCCCATTCCCTGTCTTTTTTTGTTGTTGTTGTTACTCTCGTGTATTACGACAAACCTCAAAAGACCTTCCCCTTTAGCATATTTAACCTAACTAATTTTGTCTACTCTGTGCTTTCTTGTATCCAAGTTACCGGAATAGATGACAAAAAAGGCTAGATATTACAAAGAAATAATGATAATGAAAGTAAATTAGCTCTCAGCACTATGGGAGAGTACTGGAGCTCAAGGCGAAACACAGATAAATGTATTCATTAGTGCACCATCATGCAGATACCTTGAGCACTGCATTGATTCGTGTAATACAGTGTTTGCTTTTTCAAATTTCAGACACTCAATAAGCCTACGGTGATCATGCTACTTACCTGACAGGATCAAATATTATTTAATTTAATCATCGTCATGCCAGAATTCTCACAAAACATTAAAAGTATTGCAAATTGAGGTGATAATGGACATTATTACAATATTAACAAATAAAAAGAACTGTTAAAAGGTTAGTTTAGGGCTTTTCTTAGCAAATATTGATAAATGTCAGTGATTCTCAATCTGTAGTGGTTGTCTGATACTTCGATAGTATAAAATAATGGTCACACTTTGTTTTAAGGTCCAATTCTCGCTATTAACAAACCATTAACAATGACTTTTGCCTCAGTAAACTCCTAATTTGCTGCTTATTAATAGTTAGTTGTTGAGTTTTGAGGTTTTGGGTAGGATTAGGCATGTAGAGTACGGTCATGCAGAATATGTGCTTTATAAGTACTAATAAACAGCCAATATGTTAATAATAGGCATGCTAATAAGCAACTAATTAATAGTGAGAATTGGTCTCTATATTAAAGTGTTACCAAAATAATGAACTGTGGTTTAATTTTGATTACAGAAGATTTAAGAACTGTTCTCCATTTGTACAACAGTTGTTGAGGGCACAAGTTAAATTAGTCTCTTTTTTTAAATGCTGAACAACTTAATTTTAAATTATGACTTAAAAATTAAGTAAACAAGTGTCCACCTAGTTGAGAATCCCTTATGTATATATGCAATGAATATGATGCGACTGATTAATTGGAATGCCATGTATAAATAATTCAATAATTATTATTTTAAATCGATTGACAGCCCTATTTTTAAAATTCCTTTTCAACTGGTCTTGTACTTCATGTCACAATTTTCCAGACATTTTTTTTTGTCCATGATATTGATTCGCTTAGTTGGTCTCAAAACAGCAAAAAATAGCTGTATTACAGGACAGAGAAAATGTAATATTGTATCCCTGGGAGATCACAAGAATGTACTGGCAAGTTCAGAGCCTGCTCATGATATATTGTTAAAATCGTCCCTAGTGCCTAGGCCTTGAGCTCTCAATTCCTGCCAAACTCATTACTTTATAAAAGAGGCATTTGAGAAGCATAGTCGTTTGTTTACATTTTTGCAGGTACGTCATGTGACCACCATAGGAGCTTTTCAGACTTATGACAATCTACGCATTGAGAATTCAGGTAGATTACCCATAATCTACTTCCCGGTGATGCCACCTGGCTTTAATATACTTCAAGTACTCATGATAGATAACATGTGGAGGAGTTTTCATAGTTCTCTTGTTTACTTCTTTTCATCTACTGCATGTCTGATCTCTTAGGTGGCCAAGCATACGGAGACTCTCAGGAGAGACCCACCCCGAGGGGAATTAATAACAGACAAGGAAGCCAATGAAGTCTGAGAGTGGTTTGCATCATCGTGCCCTACTTGTACCCTGAGGACGCATGTTAAAGGTCGTCCAGACACTGTCACAGGTGAGTGGAGGAGAGAGGCTAGTGCGCTCATGACAGCGTGTCCCCTCGCTGTCCTTAAGGGCCTAGAGATACGACCGCCCGTCAGAGCGCAACATGATGGCTGTCATTCAGAAGTAAGACGATGACTTCACTTGTGTCCTTACCCTGCTGAGAAGAAGACCTGAGACGTACCAGTGTCAACGGCACTGCCACGTTGCCAGCCTTATCGCGGAGGAGTGCGATTAAACTCCAGTAATTGAGTTGTCTTGCGCCTCAAGAATATCTATATTCCTCTCAGAATTGCTATTTTATTTCTGTGCTTTATGGGTTTCTTGTTGTTTTAGGTGTACAAAGCGAGTGAAAAATCCATCAGACTCGAGGGCTGACAGATGCCACCCAACGAAATAAACACTAACTGGCTTTCAGTTGGCGCTGAAATATAGTACTTTGACGAAGGAAGTGTGAGTACAGCTGTAGATTTAGCACTGGTTTGGTTGCAATACGTGAATCACCTGCAGGGTGTGCGGTCGTCTCTTCCCCTCTGCTTCTCTCCAGCAACCCTGCTCTCCACACGCTCCCTGCACTCCCGCGAATGATGATTTAACAACTACTATTCACATGGGTAGTCACATGATCACAGCAAATTCCTCCCTGGGGTTGAGCTCCCCTCTGAAATGTTGTTATGAGAGGTTTTTTTCCTCCTCCTCTGACTTCCCTATCTCTGTTTTCCACATTTTTTCCCCTTTATTTTGAGTGAAAAAGAAGTAAATTTTTCTTGCAGATTCAAAACGAACACAGCTGCAACTGTCACAACATCCCCCACAGCAACACTGCCATTTTTACAACTTCCCTACTTCCTTTGGTTTCTTTTGCCATTAGGAAAATTAAAGACACCCTTCATTCGATCGACAGCTTGGCTTTCATCTCATAGAAAAGATGAAGTGACACTAGTGTATGAGCTATAATGAAAGCTGGATTCTCTAAAAAACGAGACACCCTAAAGAAAGAAAGAAAGAAAGAAAAAAAACTCCAGGGTATATTGCTGTAAAATGAAGATCCCCTCAGGAAATAACTTCTCCAGATCAGTTGGAGACAGCGGTGCAGATGGCATTCACATGTGCTCAATGCATGTCAAAAGCCACTGTGTGAGCTACTGTGTAGTTATTATTCTAGGAATTAAATGATATTCTCATTTCAACGTGCGCTAAAGATAACAATTCGCCCATTGATGGGCTCTTCATTACCGCCCTGATCTGGTCTGATTCCATTTTATCTGCCCTGAATGGTTCAGATAACAGCGGGTTCATTTCCATCACAGGTTCATCTCTATGAAATGCAAATGGTTTTCCTGTTCTATTTATTTCTCCCTTCAAAAGCCTCAGATATCAGGTATTAGCCGCAGACCGCTCACTGTGTTTGTGTTTGGTGTGGGGACAAAAGCAAATATTTATTTATTTTTATTTTTTTGCTGTTCTGAGACAAAGGAATTATGGAAGCAGACACCGATGACAAGGCTTGTCAGGCTGTATGACCATTACAGTTAAGATAAATGCGAAGGGAATGCTTTCAGGGCTGCCAGATGCATTTAGTACAGCATCTGGAGATGTCCGATGAAGACAAGCGGTTGCTTTCCCGACAGTCGTCTGTTTCGAAAATGGGGAAAACGATGGTTCACTAGCTAATATGGTGTTACGGGGACATTTATTCCTCAAGGAGTTTGAGCTTTTGCACTATCCACTTTCTTTGTCTGTTTATAGTTTATCGTTTTTGAAAGACCTCCAAAAGTTAGTCTACATCTGTCTAAATTGAGAGGTCTCAATATCTTTGTAGCCTAGCAGCTATACGCTAACCCACAAAGGTCCCGTTCGTTAAAATGAAAGGCCCAGCATCAAAGGCACATCTGAAAATTATAGATACCTCAGATGAGATTTTAGAACACATCCCATAATAACAAGCTTGTGTATTTACACGGCATGTTTAATTACAATCGTTTACATAAGGAACCGAGGCCAAGAGCATCTTGTTTTCTAGGACTCTTTTGTGCCTCTTTCAGTTCTTATTATAGCTCTGTCAACAGCAGAGTTAAAATGAACTTTTGCTTCACCCGAAAGCCACAGCTAACTATTCAAAATAGAAGTGAGCTCCCTTGCGGACATTTTGGATGCAGAACAGAAGGGGTATGAATCACTTCTTGTCTATAACTAGCTACGTTTAATGTGCACCACAAATAATAAACAATAGAGAGTGTGTTGGCACTCATCGCAGTACAAATCACATTAGTGGACGCAGAGTGATGCAGTAATACAGAACATATTTCTTAACGCTACCTGTGTGCACTTTGATGCAGACAATACAAATCTAATTACTCACACGCCATACTTCACATCCCAGGCACTGTAAATTGTTCAATCGACTAAAAATGCCTCTTTATAGCACAAACTGGACTCTCGGTGGAATTTTAAATGCATAATTGCAAGCAATTATAGAGAAGGAATTTCAGTAGCTCAATTGTTGGAGAGCTGCAAGCTCATTCCTCTATATTTATACTCCAGAGGTTCACTGAGAATTCCTTCACAGGCGAGGGTCTCTCCATGAGGGAAGCGCAATGACCCAGTTTCTCCACCCCGGATCCCCCGCGAGTTGCTGTCGTTTGCCACGTATGACCACCTTGCTGGGGTTGACTCGCATCTGCAGCTGCTTTTAATTTGCTGGGGCACCCCTTTCTTCAGAGCCAACGCATACATGACTAATCGCACCAGCCATTTTAAACAACTTGAGCTCTCACTGGCGATAAATCACTTTGATCTGAGCTACTGTGCGGGTAATAGAGCTATGTTCAGGAGGGAGAGGAACCGTGGAGCATTGGGAGCAATTGCGTTTTCTCCCTAGTCAGCACGCAATTGTAAGGCAGGCTCAGGGACTGGGACATTGCACTTTGAATCATTGTTTGCTTTTATGATCTGTTGAAAATCAACAAGCAAGTGCCGTTTAATACCCTTCTGTTTGGGCTATCTCACCTAGCTGGCTTAAAAAGTGATCTCAGAGGCATGAAACATGCAATTTTTTGTTATATTTAGGCATGACATAGGTTGAAAGAGATCAACGTGCATATTTGAATGGGTTTTGGGACATTGTTATACTTTGCAGGAAAAAAATTATTATTTATTTATTTTTTGCTCTGAAGCTTCCAACAGTTGTCCCAAAGGAAATAACGAAAGCCCTTTCAACAGGACGAAAGAACATTTTCAGGACATTGGGTGATGCAGCACTCCCAAGCTTCTGCTCTCACAACCGTGATTGATATCTCTGTGCTGAAGGGTGGAAACAACTGATGTGGAGTTTATAAATAAAACCTCCAAGAGGTGACAAAAGACCTTTCCCAAGAAAACTGGGGAGTCTCACACTTTTTTCCCTCCTCTTCTTTCTCTTCTTCCTTTGCGAGATTTGAGTGACTGCTATTCGAGTGAAAAACACACAATGATTCTCGTAATTGATTGTTCCTCTGAATGGCCTCGCAGTGTAAGAATGCAGGCCAATCTTCCGTCATAATATGGTACAGGATACCGCATGAAATATTCATCAAACTCTGTTCAAAATGCTGGCACACTCTGGTACTTCTTTGTGAATGTAAAACAGATTTCACACAGAAAATATGGAGCTAAATGCTCATCTAAGAGCTGGGTTCAGAGCCATGCAGCCGCAAAGGAAGTAACCTCTTCCTGCTCTGGGAGAGGACATGATGACCCCGATTGTTACTCAGACTCACTAAAAATGGCTAAATTGACTGAAGACATTCAATACTCCAGTGGCTAAGTGGCATTCAGACTGCTTGTGAGAGCAAATGCTCTGTGTTTTCAAGCTTTCAGATGCACGGGATACTTTGATTAACAGCATTAGCTGCTAACGAGAAGAGAAATGTAGCTTGCCTGAGGAGAACTATTAAGGAGTTGTTTTCATTTAAAACCATTGACTAAGGTCCAGAAACTAGAGATTTTCTGAGCGGAAGACCATTTTAGTTCACTAATTTGTATGAAAAGGTGCATAACGAATGCAAAATAACTCTGCTATGTGTAGCCCACATGACAGCTTGACTAAATCTAACAGAAGATCCTTGAATTTTTAGGGGTAGATAATGGAAAATTGTGTTTGGACAACAGTTTCCCTCCTAAAAGCATTTATTTTGTAAGCCTCGCTTCATTCATAGCAGATCTCATAGGAGCTCTTGTCTTGAAAGCAGAATATTACTTATCTGACACTCCATCCTGCAATGTGGCAAGCAGGGAGACCTGAGGCAAGCGTTGAGACCAGAAAGAGCTTTAGAATCGCTCTGCTCTTAAAGTGTTTTCCAGGCATTACTGCTGCTGCAAAGCCCCAGTGATGGGAGTCATCAAGTATCGCTCGCATAGTAACAACATTCTGGTCTCTGTGCTTTTGCCTTGGGTGAACGGAGGGGCAGCAGTTTATTTTGGTCTCTAAAGCCTAGCTCAAGACATAGATCTACATAAAAAGGATGAGAACCAAAGCTTGCCAAGTTTTCCTACTAAAGCTTTAAATGTAAATGCGCCAAAAGTTGTGATCCAAAGGATCAGCTCAGTAGTGGACAGAATAAAAATTTAAAGGCTGCAATAGAATACGTCAAGGTATTAGTGATTATCGTAAGCTGCAAATGTAGCCAACTGAGGAGCTTTCAAAGATTTCTACATTTCTTGCATATTAACTAACCAATCAGCTTGTGCCAAGTCGTTTAACTCTCTGAATATCATCAGGTACGTTAACAACCCGTCAGCCTGCACCATCTAGAGTTTCATGACTAAACTATATATTTTAACTTGTACTAAGATCAGTGTAAAAACATTCCCTCATTACCTCGGTTAGATACACAAAATTGATAAACAAATCTGTAAGAATCTATAATGTTACCAAAATTATGCTAAATTAAAGGCATTTCCTTATTGATGCATATATTTTGTAAAACATGGTCGATGTAGCATGATCAAATACACACAGTCCAACAACTATGCATCCATAAATGATCTTCCCTTTCATTTGTGCGTTTTATCTTTTAGTAAAATCAGTGATTTCTCGTATACTGACTACACTTCGCATGATGTATATCGCAGCCCTCTCTAAATGAGGCTTAAGGACATGTATCTCCAGTGTTGTTGATCAAAGTGTTTGTACTTTTGCTGTTTCTCTCTCGCTATTGGCTCACGCCTCTGTCGACAGCTAGTTTTTTTCCGGTATCATTCAGAGCAAGTAGGTTCAGAGCTTGGAGGATTGTGTCAAGAAAAAAAGTTCTCAATGCAGAGATGGCTTTGAAGTTAACAGAGGCAAAATGGTGTTAACCTTTGGTGTGTAAATGGAAACACAGTCTTCCACTTACTGAGGATTTCAAGTGGATAAGGAAGCAGAGAGCTCTCTGAATGTCGCTTTATCACATAGCACATGTAATGTATTATACATGCATGCAGCTATTTTTCACATTGCCAATGCAATCAGATATCTTTTAATGTTTCATCATTTTGCCCCATTAAATTCTGTAAATGATGTGCCCAGTTATTAAATGATGAAGAGTTTCAAAGCATGTTCAAAGCGTATTGAAAATAAGCTAATACCCTCAGTCAAGCTTTCTGGAGAGCCGTATTCAGTTGTAACCTTGGCGTGTGCGGAATACATCTGTGTTTACTGCAAATAGCGACACTGTCTGAGGGTTTTTTAAATGACTTTCTTTCAAGAGCTAAATTGACTTGATTTCGCTGTCTACCGTCAATGCCTCTATAAACAGAGAGCAAAATTATAGACCTAGGTAGAGCACGAGCGAATCAACACCTCGTGTTTACTCTTCTTACAGACTTTGTCTGTGTCATTAGTAGATGAATGAGCTCCACATCGCCGATGAAAATCATTTCACATTCCAACAGCTTGTGGAAAATATCTGCAAGGTCATTGGTGCTATTCAGTGTACCTCATCTTTGCTGTTCCACAAACCTAATTCCCCCCACTGAAAGCTCAATGGTGAGAAGTGAGATAAAAGATTGACATGTTTAATTGAATCAGTAATGTGCTAATTAAGCTTTTTGTGCATTTTGACTTATTTATATAGCTTATTAGAATGCAAATACGATGATTTATTTGTGTTTTCTGGTGCGATTTATGCTCAAGTTTTGATGAGACGCCACGCCTATTGCTTGATTTTATTTCCTGTCTGAGATCACCCTAGTGGTCAGTTGAAAAACACTTGTCTAGAGCCTTAATGATTGCATTTCTTTTTTTTTTTTGGTTTAGTCATAGTTTCAATATTTTTTTGGTAACACTTTACATTAAGGTTCCCTTTGTAAAGGGTTTATAAAGGTGTTAATAAATGACTAATAACTCACTTACAAATGCATTGTAATTAATCGATAAGCAGTTATAAATGCATGAGTAAAAGGGTGATTTTAATGCAATACCTGCCAAATAGTGAGCCATTTTTAACTCACATATTATAAATGCTTAACAAATATATTTATTAATACTTTTTTCACTCAAAACCAGATTCCTGATTTTATTCATGATGCAGCAAAAATTTACTATTTTAGCAAGACTGAAGGGTGTTGTATTTATGGTTTTCTCATTTATATCTCATGACTCGTGTCACTTTTCTTACAATGTTTCTTACCAGAATCTACTCTGTACCTTACCCATGATTCTCCGCAAAAGTTCATGATGCCTATCCACAACAATGATTATAAACCAATATATTTTTTTTTATCAAGATGAAATTATTAAATCTTCTATCATATTAATAAGCAAACAGTAATTATTTTTTGATATCATGATAAAGCCCACTGTAACTTCAGTATTTCTTCATCCACACTCGCAGTAACGTTACCTGCGCTCGAGCGAACCATCCGCGGGAGCGCCAGAGCGGTTATTTATTTGTATGGTAACAAATTAATTCAACTAACAAAGCGATTACACATATAAACACTTGAAAAATATACTCTGCAGTGTCACCTCACAGTT
>NW_015630348.1:3338010-3347257 GCF_001515625.1 Sinocyclocheilus rhinocerous | reverse complement strand
AGACAACCAAATACTAAAACTCTACTACTCTATACTGTAGGACTATAATAGACCAAAGGAGAAAGGAACAAAATACAACAGAATGCAATAATATAAAAAAGAATCACTAAGCAAACAAACACAAAACTAAATGTGACATTATATAAATACATTATATATTACATATTATAATAATATGTAGAAACAACATTAGAAATCTGTGAAAAGTCATGTAAATTATATGTTGTTTTACAATTTCTGATCCTTTCTGTTGTGCAAATTTGTGATTCTTTTTTTGTTGTTGTTGTTATGCACTGTTACATTTTGGAAATAAAAAAGGATCACACCACCAAAGCCTGCGTGTCTGTAGTTGCCTGTGTGTCACCAAAGCCTGTAGTTGGCGCTAGCGAACATCCGATGTAAAGTCACGTTTTTTAAAGAAGAAGAAGAAGTCACACTGTTAGGATTGTTCCAACGTGCTCTGAAGCGTGCTCTCACATTGTGTTTATTAATTTTACGGCTCAGCTAACTGTGAGGTGACACTGCAGAGTATATTGTTCAAGTGTTTATATGTGTAATCGCTTTGTTAGTTGAATTAATTAATTACCATACAAATAAATAACCTCTCTGGCGCTCCCGCGGATGGTTCGCTCGAGCGCAGCGAGTGTGGATGAACAAATACTGAAGTTACAGTGGGCTTTATCATGATATGAAAAAATAATTACTGTTTGCTTATTAATATGATAATGTTCTGTAACTGCGCTTTCAGTCATTGATTTAATTATTTACTCAAAACTTAAATTAGATAAAGTATATATATGTATATTTTTTGGTGCTTAGTTATAATTTGATGGAATACTTTATTGTGTTTCTGAATTGTAATGTGAGTTTACTTGTATAAGCCACTTTCCATGTGCAGTTATGCTCAGTAATATTAAGTAGTTTTGTTCACTGATATAGTGCATCAATAATAAAATACATTTAACGTAATATGCATGCTAATAAGCAACTAGTTAAGAGACCCTAAAATAAAGTGTTACCCATTAAGGTTCACTTTCACAGGTTACTAATGTTTATAGATCATTAAAGGGGTCATATGATGCTGCTAAAAAGAACATTATTTTGTGTATTTGGTGTAATAAAATGTGTTTATGCGGTTTAAAGTAAAAAAAAAACATTATTTTCCACATACTGTACATTATTGTTTCTCCTCTATGCCCCGCCTTTTTGAAACGCGTCGATTTTTACAAAACTCATCGGTCTGAAAAAGCGAGGTGTGCTCTGATTGGCCAGATATCCAGTGCGTTGTGATACTTTACATTAAGGTTCACTTTCACAAGTTATTAACGTTTATAAATAATTAATAAATGGCTCATTACATTAAGGTTCACAGGTAATAATGGAATTAAAATTTTCAATATTAATATCTCATCAAGTCATGGGTGTGCTTTTATTATTTTTTCCCCCAAAATAAATATCAAGATTTAATTTCATCTTGATAAAAAAAAAAAATTGGTTTCTAATCATTGGATGGGCATCATGAACTTTTGTGGAGAATCATGGGTAAGGTACAGAGTAGATTCTGGTAAGAAACAAGTGACACGAGTCATGAGATATAAATGAGAAAACCATAAATACAACACCCTTCAGTCTTGCTATAATAATACATTTTTGCTGCATCATGAAATAAATCAGGAATCTGGTTTTGAGTGAAATAAGTATTAATAAATATATCTGTTAAGCATTTATAATATTTATATAATATTTTAAATTATAAATTTATATTTTACTCATGCATTTATAACTGCTTATCAATGATTTATAATGCATTTGTAAGTGAGTTATTAGTCATTTATTAACACCTTTATAAACCCTTTACAAAGGGAACCTTAATGTAAAGTGTTACCATTTTTTTGATATTCATTCGACTAAAATAGCATGTAACAATTTAGTAATTAGAAGAACATGCAAAGTTAATTATATATAGTTTATTAAATCAAACAGTCTTATTCTTTAAAGAAAGTTTTCTTCAAAAAATTGTTTAGTGCATTGTTAATATGTTGTGGTGTATCTTTTTTTTTATCATATGATGCAGATTTGTCATCACTGTTGAAGAAATCAAAAACCCTTGTGTTAAACATTGCCAGTGTGGTTGTGTCTTCGAAACAATCTGAAAATATTCCAGTTTCTTAAAACATTAAAGAGAAATTTAAGTAGTTCATTGTTATGTGATAGACAGACGCTTCTTGTTTTCTTGTTCATTTAAAACTGTGGCAGATTGCCTCATATACAACATGTGTTGAAGAGATAAATTATGCACTGATCAATTTCAAGGTGTCTGTTGGTTAGATTGCTGCTATGTCAAGTGAAAAGGCTAGCTATGTGATGTTTTATTTACACACTGGGGGCCTATTGTCATCTTTGATAACGTCTGTTTTGTTTTTCTCGGTACCGTGCAAATGTCATGCTTTCAGGAGGTTATGAAAATACCATTATTTGCCAACATTTTCTTATGCTATAATTTTGATGTTGACGATTTAAAAGACACGGCGCTTAACAACATGCCCGCCGCCCCCAACTAGTATGCAGGTCAATACTTTGCATGCATTGCCTTTCTCATTGGAAATCTTTCAGCTCCCACTAGGAGATGCCAATCATCTTTGTGTTTAATATTTTATCACTAAATCAAACAGGATCCCCCCAAAGGGCTATTAACACTGACTGACTAGCAGAAGCACATCTGCTGGGGTACACTGGGAAACTACCTTTGATAAGTGCCACATTGAAGCAACAAAACAACAACCGGTTCAGTCCAGTAATATCATCACATTGATGGGTTTAATATGGGATTAATATGCTTGTTATATAGATCAAATTCAGAAACGGATCTCATATCAGAATGGGAAATTCACCTTGACTATTATTCACATCTCAATGACTGTGAATTTAACTCCATATCTGGCTGACAGATTTAACCCTTAATCCATTTGAAATAATGAGGCACATTCTGTAGATCTGGGTGGTGTTAAGAACGGTTTTAGAAAAGTTAATCTGATGAAATCTACTCTTATGTGAGAGTGTGTGGCAGGACTAGTTCTTGGCACCCTGAGTAGAATCGAAACAGGATGTGAAAGCTCAATCAGAATCTAAAGTGTGCAAGAGAAAGAGAACTGATCTCTGTTCTGTTCTCTGATTTTCAGGGGTCGACGTCTTGATGGGAAAGAGGAAGAGGCAATGGAGGGTGAGGGAAATGGCCAGCACGTCCATAATGAAGTGGAAAATATTTTATGTGTGTTGCTTGTACAGACCAAGAACATCATTGTGAATCTGTATTAGTCTATCTAAAGTAATATTTGAGATTTCCCAAAACTTACTGATGCTAATATGTCTTTGCTATGGAGTGGCTGGTTATCATCTCTATAGATTCCAGTCCGGCTGTTGCCAGAGCAACAAACGACAGGTGACATCATGCAATTATAATTTTTTCTCTCCTTATGCCTTTTCTCTAATTTGGCACATGTGGAATAGGTGTGAATCATAATAAATAAGAGAAAATGTCTAGTCAATTATGTGAATGTAATTGACATCACATACAGTAAATGTGATAAAATGAATAATGTTAACTCAAATCATTCTTGAAATTGTTCATTTAAATTTTGAAGGTGAATTTGATTTGAATAACAGGAAGAGTAATTTACTGAATTGTAATTTAAATAAATCAAAGTAATGCATTATAGCAAATTAATTCTCTCTCTGAAAGGTTTTAAACCTTCAAAACTAAATGCTTTGTCGGTTATTTTTCCACAAACGTTGCTATTCAGATTGAAATGACTATTTCTTTGAAATTCAGTACATCCAAATTCAAATTACAATTCTTCAATTGTCAATGGCACACAACCATGTTTGTTGTTTGAAGCTGTTGACAGAATCCATTACATGTTTTTTTTTTTTATGAATTAATAGTTATGCTAATAGAATTTATTTTAATTGTTCTGGTTTTCAATTTGAATTTTGTCTTTCTCTATGAGGTCATTGCTCCTGATATAACACGTGAGTGAGGAACCATCAAGAAATTTCTACAGACTTATTACCTTTGCACAGGCTCTCATTTTTCTGTTCATAATACTTAACAGGAATCCTGGGGAGTGCCTGAAAACATATAAAACACTTCCACAGACGTTCACAATCCACCTGAGAGCCCCTCACTGGGTAGAGTGGATGTGTCATGTTCCCCTGCCTCTGCTTTACAAGGGAACAGTTTGTTTCAGCCAGGTGGAGGTCAGAGACTATTGCATCAGCTCGGTAAAAACACGAGCTCATAAGTGAATAAATGAGGCTGATGAGTGAAATAAAATGAGATTGCAGACCCGAAAGCACCACCCGTCTAGAGGGGCTTCCAAAAGCAGCTGCTCGGATTGGCCGTTCTGCTTCATTACTTTAATTATTTTCCCTCAAGATATGAAGACCTGAGGATTTTTGACACGTAGAGAGAGAAGGGGCAAACAAAGGTTTGGCCTATTTTAGGACCTCTTTCAGAAAGCAAACAGCGCCGCCATCATGCTTTCCTGGAGTCTATCCATCTTTCCTGCAAGGAGACCGACACGACAGCCCCCCCCCAAAAAAAAGCCTGGTTGCTGGACACGGCGGGTAAACAAACCTGCTCGGGGGGACCGTTCCTTGCCCGGCACCTGTCACTATTACTGGAGAGCAGGTGCAACTGTGTTCATTAAGATACACATCAGGACACCGAAGTCCTTAAGAGCTGGTTGGGGGCACATTTTGCGAGGCTGCCTTGCAAACACAACGTAGCAACAAGGTGAGCGAAGTAATTTCAGCTTGAATAATGGGGGGCGTCTCGTGAGCCTGACAGACGTGTGCGGTGAAAGCAATTTCACAGCACCTCTCCGTCGCTGTTCGTGTGATCTATTCGAGGTGTTCGCCGACACCGCGGTCAATATGACAGACACCGGTGGTTCGGGCCTGATAAGGTAGCCTGAAAGAACACGGCTTGGGTGCTGCATGTGCGTCTGTCAACTACGGTTCCTTAAGAGACAACGGGCATTCGGAAAGGTCAGAAAAATAGATGACATCAGCTCAGCGCAACAGATGTTTTTGGATAAAGTGCAGCAGTGCTACGACGTGTCTCATTTTAAAGGGATTTGCTTTAAATTCGGCTATATTAGGTGATATGACAAGCGTCTAATCCCACAGGAACCAGTGCTACAATAATTAGGACACGGTAAACATGATGGCGGCATTGGACAACACGCAGTCGCCCATCTTAAACACATAGTGGCGTAAAGAATGATGGCTAACTCTTTATCTTCCCTGGGCTTCTGTAACAACATATGTTTGTAAGTAATTAAAAGAAATTCCCAAGTGGTTACTATGTCATATTGAAATACAATATGGTGAGCAAATTACCTTTCCACAGCAGTTTATGCAAAGCTAGACACTGGAGACCGCTTTGCTTCTCCCTGCTGCCGCATGGAGGGATTGGCAAAGACAATCTCCTGCTCTATTGATGTATTGACTTCTAATTAGTTTGTCAGGAGCTGTACCTTTTAAGATCATGGGAATAATTGATGATGTCTTACCTAGCAAAATAAGGAAAGCGAGAAACATTTCGTATTTCATCGAGTCTACATAAGGGGAGGCGGGGCTTATGAAATATGCAGTGTTGGTTTGAAATATTCATTTCTAAGCTACAGAATTGTGATGCCTGGAGCTGCAATAGTTGCACATTCAGGTTTCATTGTTGATGTCAGCACTTGAGGCGTACTGTGTTTGTAAAACACACACACATACACACACATACACACACACTCATTGTTTGCCTAATATTTCCCCCTGACTGCTGTTGAGAGGAGACCCCCTAACAGTTGGGCCAATCATTGTGTTTTAAAGCACCATTATACTGCTCGTTGCTGGATATCAGCGACTACACAGGCCTTAAGTTAGCCGACCGCAGCAGTTCGAGAGTGTGAGCGCTCGCTCTCGATCGCCACAGCCCAGACTTCCAGTGTCATTAAGCCCATTACATGCCCTGTGAGAATCTTCACTGCTTCTGCAGCTCAAAGTGATGACTCCTCAAGCAGGAGCGTGAAATATCTGATGCAGAAATTAGACCGGAACTTCAGCAAATGTGTTAAAAGAATTGGCTGTTAAACGAGTTACATCCTCTGGAAGAATTTATGCATACCGTAGTATACCGAAGCACAAGGTTTGCTTGTCTTGACACCCCAGTATTGGCAATTACTTACACGCTGTCCGTTTCTGGGTATCAACAAGAATTGAGGAACTATAATGAATACTATCTGTGTTTTGCAGTTTTGGTTATTGTAGCAATCTTATTATGAAAAACGTACTATGTATTTATCTATTCATTCGGGCGTTTTCTCCAACTCTGTGATGTTATTGTTTATGCCAAGGAAATCAAGATTGGATTCAGTCAGTTCCAAGAATACTAAACAGTGTGTGCAGATGTTTCTGTGTCTTTCATTTCCATTCCACGATTGTTATTCTAATCATTTCCTAATTAATCCACAGCCATGCACCATGCTTAATGATATATCTGGGTCTCCACAATAGATTTGGATTTCTCTTACCTTCCCAGGGTTTGGACTCCATGTATATCTCAGACTGAAGATACAGAGGGCCAATATCAGGAATACCACACTCAGGATGATGGCGGCACACTGGTAAGCACGATACCTGGCCTTTCTTTCCTTCTCTTTCCCCAGCTCAACCTATAAAAACCAGTCATGTTATCGTACATTTGTATATTTATATGGTGTGATTTCATGTAAAGGTTTCACACATTGAATATATTATGCACCACAATGCTCAACTAAGAAAGAAATAATCACACAGGCAATTTGAATTCTTCCGAGATCAGAACAAAAGGTCACATTTATTAAAATTGTCCCAAATTAAAAGTTCGTCTGTTCGATTAAATTCCCGGAGCTTATGGCCGCAAATTAATAAAGAGAGGCTTTTGTTCCGGCTGAGTTCCAGGAGGGAGAGTCTAAAAGCTTACTATTCACAGTGGTGTGCTCCACTATCTCTCAGGACATGGCCAATCAGAATGATGAAATATGGAGGAACAAGCTTCAATTAGCCAACGTCTCTTGCCGAAACAGAAGCTTAAAGAACAGAAATAGCAGCAGTGACCAGGGGCGCTGGATATTTAGAGCTTATAGCCCAGGCCTCTATAAAGGTGTATGGTTTCATGCTTTGATTAAAATATTGAATAATATTGAAATGTTGCTGTGAGGTGTCATTTAAATGAAATAAATCTTTAAATATACTGTAAAACTAAAAAGGTCACACTAACCTATTGAATTTCAGAGGTTTCATATTTAACACTGTATGTACTATACTTTAAAATGCAAGTTTAAAAAAAACTCACATTAGCCATTAGAGTCGGCAAGTGTTGTTTACAAGTTATCAGGATATTATTAATATTATCACTTCTGATATAAAACATAGTAGCTGTATATTATTAGCATTATGTTTTAATAAAACTGAGTTTTCTGCAAACTGCAAATAAATTTGCCAAAATATCCTTAAGCACTGTATGTTCTTCTCTGTTTTCAGAGTTATGTCTTTGACATTTTTTCTACTTTGCCAAGATATCTGGCTGGACCAAAGTCGAGTTTTTTCTGATTACATTGGTGTGGTCTGTAGAACGGAAAGCGGCACCATCATTTCTTTCACTTTGTGACAGAATAAATAACAAAATGCGGCAGACTTTATGCAAAATTGTCAAAATGTGGCTTGCAAGACCACGTCTGATTTATAGAGCAGCCTGCAGCTCTGAATAATTTTATTTGTGACAAAAATGGTGATAAAAAACATTCGGGGGCTTAAGTCCCAGAAGCCCACCCCTAATGCCGCTCTTGGTGGAGACTCCTGCGATTTTACTTTATCTCACAGTTTAAGACACAGGAATCAGACAATATCATTGAGAGTATTTTTTCTGAACAATTTATTCAGCTAATATACAGTATATAGCCTATTCCTGAAAAGTATAAATGCTCTGAATAAGACTATTCAGAGCATAGACGGTTTCACATCGAGTTTGTCATGAACCCCCTGTTAAAAACATCAAGGCATAAGCCCTCTCGCTACGCATAATGGGAAACAGGAGGACAAACAATTAGAGAAGCCTGAGAAGAATTTCCCCTTGCATGAAGCAAAAATGTGAATAGAGATGGAGCTGAAATCCAGAGGTTGCATAAGCAGTGGAAACTTGACTGGAGGACAACGTTCCATCTGCTCGGAATACAAATGGCTCTGAAAATATACCGGCGGCTGCCAGCAAAACAGTATTAAACCGGTTTAAGGTTAAGAATCAGCGAGGCAATTCTGCTGTAGTGGGATTGAGTCTGAGTCTACGGTGATGAAGGGAGCCGAGGGCCCCCTGCTGATGAGAGAGAGTGAGGAAGGGCGAAGAGGAGAAAGAGAGAGGTAGAGCTGGAGGGAGGGTGTGAGAAAAGAGAAGGGGAGATGAGAGAGGAAAGGAAAAAAAAGTTGAAAGAAAGGAAGGAGAGAGAGAGAATAAGAGAAAAGGAAGAAAAATAGACCCTAGACGGTTGTCCTAAAGCAATTTTTATCTGAATGGATAAATCGGGAAGAATCCCCCTGTAATGTCTGTTATTTCACATCATTGATGGCGATGGAGATCTTTCTTCTTAAAAGAAATTGCTCACTGTTGTACAATTGCTCAAATCTATATTTATCATCACTGGCTCCATGCTATTCTGAAAGGGTATATTAATAATTCTCTGTTGTTACATTATTTTTGAAAAGAAATCCACCCACTTGATTTTCAGCAGAACAGACATATGATTGTGTATACAATGCTGAGAAAATGATCTTGTTTACTTAATTGTAAATCATGTGGAATAATTTGCACAGTAGTAAACGTCTAGCCATACAGCCATGCAGCGCGACGCTCAGCTGGAGAAAAGGCACGAAAGCAACTCAGAAAACTAAACACTCAAAAAGCCTTGCAGTCAGAAATAATGAACATTTTACCCTACCTGACATATCACAACCTTTGAAAAGAGCAATATAACACAAATTAAAAATCAATCTCGGGTCTTCCACTTATCAAATCCTCTTTACTGAAGCTTTTAAGCATTTTGAAAAAAAAGAAAAAAGAAAATATAATTTAGTTATTTTATATTTATACATTACAGAGAGAATCATCATTCCATATGAATATTGAGTTTTATTTAGACCCCCCCCCCCCGCCATTTAG
>NW_015630348.1:3326745-3338000 GCF_001515625.1 Sinocyclocheilus rhinocerous | reverse complement strand
CCCCCCCCCCGCCATTTAGATTTATGAGTTCTAACTTTCTAATTTTGTATCACGTAAAAAGCTCACATATAATACTCACATCTTTGCAAAGCACTTGTTGACTGCTGAAGTAAGGGTTACTCTCCATAATTGTAAAAGCAAATTGAGCAAAGATAATCTTCTCTGGAAACCTTCTTCCACCCAGAAGTCCCTCTCACTGGAATCCAAAGAGCCAAACTTTCTTTCCACTGGTAATTTGGGAATCTGATCAAGAGGGAGGGTTCCTCCTTCAGATGGGATGGAACAACTTTAACTACTGTGGTTCTTTTTGCATACAAAGCAGATGTCCTGACATTCACCTATGAATGGAGATTATACTGATGTGAGCATTATTAGTCATTCAGATTATTTCCATGTTTCTTCTTTCATGGTGGCAAAACATTTAGTCATTTACAGCCTAAAGTTACTATTATTCAGCTATACCTACTTGGCCATTATTAGCATGGCAACACAATCACATCTGGAAATGTCTATGAGGTTTTCAGATTTACAAAAGCAGAGTTAAGCTCGGCAGGAGAATGCACTCTTCTTTTCTTTGCTTTTCGTAGCAAGCAACTTTGGGCTTTGCAAGTCCACATTTTGAATTTGAAACCATATTTAATACATTCTAAAACAGTGTACTTATCAAATGCAAGCACAAGTATCAAAGCATCAAGTTTTTCATATGAATGTTGACTAACAAAATCAGTGTGAAAAAAAAGTTTGTGCAGTTTGATAGCGGTTCTTTTATTGAGCTGTTTCTCTGAGGTCTGCACTTGGAGATTGTAGGTAATGGATAAATGCTGTGATATTTATAACATATAGCTTCTGTTATAACACTTCTCTTCCAGCAAAGGCAGAAATCGCAGTTGACCTTAAGATGTGAGCCGAGATTTGAGGTGCTTGCATACCTTATATTATTTCAAGTTTGACCCAAGATGTTTGGAGAAATTTGACCCTGACTTGAAAAATAAGACATGATGAGCACTTAATATTTCTTTTACTTGAATATTTCACAAGGCCATCTCAAAAAGTTGAATGTGAAAGCTTGCGGTGGTCCAGGCTGGAAATGACAAGAAATACTGAAGGACTCTGTATGGTACTCTGTCAATAAAATGGTGAGAAACTAGTGTTTTAGACTAATATTTCAACAGACAGTGTCAGCCAGGTTTTTTGCAACCAGCTTGACTAAATCTTTACAGTCGCACTGGCATTTTCATTTTGCATAACTCATCTGTAAATCTGTTTCAACAGAAGAGTGGAGCTCCCATTGAGAGCCATTCCAACCCAGCAGCACTCAGGACAGCAGAGGAAGGCTTTCTGAGCCATAAAAACAAAACATAAACAACACTTCGGAGAACTGGAATGACATTGGAAGGCCAAAGAAAACAATGTGAAACACTCAGCCAGTACAGAAGATGAAATCAAGGAGATACAGTAGGGTGACTTGCCAATTATTTCCTACTACAAAGAAAAAGGGTGATTAACTTATTTCTCGTTTCCAATCAGACAAATAAGGCATAACTGTGAACACTTTCTTTTCACCAAGGTTTTCACCGTGATGCACATTAATAATATTTTTCATATTTATCAAGCTTATCATCGCTATTTCCACTGTTGTTTCATGCACTGTTATGTGAACCGCAAGCTTGTATTGTTAATTAATGGGACCACAGACACAACCACCCTGTTTCTGAGAAATCATCAGCTACTTGCCATCTGCAAACGCATGTTTGTCGATGCCAGACATTATGCTTCTCGTGAAAGCAGTAGAGAACGCTAACTTAAGTTCCTTTCTGAATTCTGTTAATTTCAGATTTTTCTCCATGAAAAAAACAAAACTGTGAATTGTTGTTTTCCATGTCTGATTGTGAAGAGAGTTTCGTTTGCTCATGATGAAGCTTTGCTCTCCTACTCAACTACATGGAGCACAAAAGCCTCCTCTTCTCATCTTCTCTTTTCTATTGCCAAGGCTGCTTCTGTCAAAGATTCACAAAAGACGCCCACTGGTTCGCCAATGGAGAACACAACGAGAGCCTGCGGTTTCTAAAGGACTTGGCTGATGTCACCTGGTCGTGTGATGAAGGGCATGGAAAGGAGGATGAAGAGCTCATCTCTGGCCAACAGAAGTGAACCTATTAACCGCAGAATTCATTTTGCTGTGTTCCTCTACTGTATGCAGGAGATGAAAATAAGCATATTTCAATCTCTTATGTGACCATGAATCTTACAAGCAGTGATAGAAAATGATAAAATGTATTTTCGGTTGCCCAATTTAGCACACACAAGGTTGAATATTACAATTTTACTTCAGATGAGAAGCAAGATTAACAAGCATCCTTCACTAACCTAATAAAATAAAGGCATTCAGATGGAGACAGGGTCTGAATTAATTGCCATTAAAGTCTAATTGGCATTAAAGCACAATGATGTTATTAAGAGAGCTCTATGAATCCCGTTTCTCCATTAGATTCCTTGATGCTTAAGACGAAACGTAGGTTTGAGAAATGAGTACAGGTACAGTCTGGCCCCAAGGTCTGCTAATTGTATTAGATTTCTTAGAGCAAGCAAAGTGAGTCAATAAATATTTGAGGGATAACACTGATTCTGTCTCAGCGGAGAACCTTTGAACCGGCATGCTGGAAAACGGATAAATAGAGTCAAGGATTACAGTGTTGCAAATCTCAAAGTTAGCGCAATCGTCTCCCGCTCCTTACCTTCGAGGAAGAAAGCTGTGCGCTGTGGGATTTTTGCAATTTCTTGCATGGTGGGACAGGTGTATTTACTTTGGTAATTGTATCCCGTTTCCCAATTCATATTGTGATTAAATATTAATGCCATTCAGAGCACTAGAAAAAGCAGATCTCAGAAATTATCTAGGCAGCCATAATGCAAAACCGTTTTCTCCCACTTCCTAAGTCTTTGTTATTGTATGAAAGTGCACTGTAGCAATCTGGATAGCAACTCTTTTTCACTTTCATATAGGTTTGCAAAGGTGGTCTATCACATAAAATGGAAAGAAAATAACAGCCTTGACATTTAATCTCCAAGGACCCTCAGAGTGCAATCACAAACTATTTTACTTTAAATGTTTTACTAAATCCAATTGACATGCTTTCCCCAAACCTGCCTTAATAAAAGGCAAATGCCATTGCAAATCAATAGGAGTGTTAATTATATTTGTACAAACAGAAAATACAGTACAGAGGCTATGGGTCAATTGTAATGTATTCTCATTGCTAGATTAGCCCAGAAACTGAATTATTCATTAAATCATTTTAATGCAGGCAGTTGAGCATTAAAATCTCTTTTTAAAAAAAAAGAGTATTAACTTTTACTGCAATGCATCCTTAATTTAATGTCAACTGAGAATGAGTAGAGGGGTAATTTGGTCGTTTTAATTAGGGATGTAGTTCAAAATAGAATAATGACTTTATTGAGTTTTATCTCACCTGTCTCTTGACTTACTACTTTATGCCCAGAGAACTTCACACTGCCTAACTATTAGTACAGCGTGTTCCCAGCCTCTATGCAGATTGCACCTTTATTTTAAGATTAATAAGGTGGTTTGGACACTAACACTAACGAATTAAACATCATTTTGTATTTTTAAACTGCTCTACATAGTCATTACAACTCAAATAGACAAAAGTGGAAATATAATCAGACCCATAAGGCGCAAAAAAAAAAAAAATCAAATAAATATTGGTAAAATGGATGTTAAAAACTGTATATTTACATAAACACAGTTTGGATAAGAATATATATATATATATATTGTTCAGATGCAAAACCTCTACGTGCCGTCTGAAATTTTCTTCTAAAATGAGCATTTTTATCAGGCTCCTATATTTTTGTTTAGTTATTTCACTTTAATTACATGAAAGTAAAATATCTATATTGTTTAGTTTTTTGGACCGTTTACCGAAAAGCTTGGAAATGTATTTTCTTGCCCTTGAAGTACATTTTGTCATTAAAGGGTAAACAAATATATTTTCAAAATTAATACATTAAATAAGAACACAAAATACAATTTTTAAGTATATATGTTTTTTTCTTATCATTGTGCATTGGAATTAAATAGTGTTTTGTTTTCATAACTCATAATCACGGCATTAATTTTTATGTTGATGAAAAGACTTACTTGAAGTCTTCGAATTAGCAGTCATATTCTGCATGCTGTACCACACTGATGAGAGTCTAAATATTAAATATGTCTTTTCTACATGACCAGTGTCCAGAGGTCACAGCGAATGTCCAAGCCCTTGTAGTTACGGCTCCTCATGCCGAGCGCTGCGGGATCCAGGAAGAAATCCAAACTCTCACTGCCTTCACTATCGACACCCCACCCTGCCCTTAGGCCAGGCACCAGATTTTTCATGTCAGCTGGCACACACCTTCGTCTCATAAGTAGGTGTTTGACTTTCACAAGTCTCTCTCTATCCTGGCAAATGGACTCTTTGCCAAGGTTGCCATATCCTTGGGCTGTGTGGATGTCAGTTAAACATGCAGATTTCTTCTGCTTCACATGGTAGGAATTCCCACTGGGCTTCTATCAATGCTGCTGAATGTCTAATACAAGTTTTAACTTGTTTTAGAGCAGAAAATATCCTCCTAATTACTTCAATTTACATAATTACTCCTCTGGTAAAGACTCATATTGAAATCATTGTGAAAAGGCAATTTCATATGTAAATGTATCTTAAACGGTAAGAAATGCTATTGATAGTTTTCCACTGATGACGAACGAACATTTAGAGTTAACAAAACTACTGTAACACCTTCAGCACAAAAAAAAAAAAAAAAAAGCTGTTAATAAGTTTCCCTCATATAGTAATCTGAATATTAGCTCTTTAATTAACTGTATTTTCAAAAATGATATGTTAAATACATGGCTTAGGCTGCACTTAACAGTCTTAAATGGTTTAACTCGAGCTTCAGGATTCACTTATTTGTAAGTGTCAAAAAGACACAACTGCCAGGAAAAGAGAGATTTCCTAAAACATCTGAGTTGTATTGCAAGGCATTACTATTAGCGTGACTAAAAATGCTGTTCACTAGATTGGAAAAGAGGAGCGTCTTTTGTGGTGACATTTTCTGAAACTGAAATAGTTCTGAGAAAAACATCTAAGATGAGGACAAGTTTTTTTCTAATATATATATATATAGAACAACATATTAAAGGGATAGTTCACCCAAAAATGAAAATTTGATGTTTATCTGCTTACCCCCAGGGCATCCAAGATGTAGGTGACTTTGTTTCTTCAGTAGAACACAAATGAAGATTTTTAACTCAAACCGTTGCAGTCTGTCAGTCATATAATGGAAGTGAATGGGAAGTTTGTGTTCTACTGAAGAAACAAAGTCACCTACATCTTGGATGCCCTGGGGTAAGCAGATAAACATCACATTTTCATTTTTGGATGAACTATCCCTTTAAGGTATATCTAAATATTTACGTAAATTTGATCAAAAGGTACATCTGGAAAAACGGGGGTCGTCTTATAATCAGGGTCGTCTTATATTCGGGCCAATACGGTAGTTATAAAATGTATATTTTTCTAGCTAAATATGCAGAAATGATCACAGCTATATAAATAGTTTTATTAAATGTTTTTTATGTATAGTTCTGTGACATTACAGTGGCACAGAATCATACACTATGAATATACAGTATATGCACATAGAAATCATCAAAAACTTATTGACTAACGATGAGCTTTTTGTAACAGGTAGAACATGTGGACTGAGGAATTTACTCTTGCCAGGTTGCTTATGATTTTAAACTCTTTTTTTCTGGATTTCATTTTCATATTTTATCAGACATTTGTGCCAAAGGACCCTTAAGGTTTCTTGTGTCATTCTTTCTTAAAAATACATTCTTATTAAGAAAAGAAAAACAAAAAATTCAACTTAACAGAGAGCGAAAATAGCATCATATCAACACCTTTTAAAACTAACACAAATCGAGCCTACAAGAAACTAAGTAAAAATGAGTTCATGAAAACACTCTTCTTTTATCAGGTTAGCTGTAAGGCCCTGATGATCTGATGTGTGTAGTCAAGCACATCTGTGGTGTAAATCACAGTGGCTGGCATCTTATCTTACTTACGTTGTATTAAGGAAGTCACAAATACACCACCGGAGGCTGCAGAATTAACACCTGCATGAACAAAACAAACATGATTTAGAACCAGTTATTTACCTAACATACCAAAAGAAAATATTATTTTTAAAACAGCATTATTTTATAACAAAAGTTATGACTTTGCCGTTAGCAAACTCATGCAAGCAGTACATGTTTGAATACAGTTTGCAACATTTCCCATCATTTCCTGTCCTCTCTCTGTAGCATTGTGAATGAAAATGGAAAAGGCCATTTTAAATAAAGAAGTATTTGATGCAGACGCACAAAGCATAAAAATCGCAATATGGTAATAAAAGAAACCCGAACACTATGAGTTTTCCTAAGCTATGCGTGCTCATGTGCATTTCTACTCAAGAACAAAGTAATCTGCAGTCTTTTAAATAAAACGTTTCTCAGACCCGTGTGAAAAGGGCATCTTCTTTTGAAATATCTCTAAATATCTCTAAATACAACAGGCACAGACTTGCGAAAAAATTTCAAATTCAAATATTTGTACTTTTGACTTTAACCCAAGATCAACCCGTTTTAAAGAACATTTCCCTGAGTTTTAACCTGTTCTTCAGTGAACAAATGGTTCAAATAATTCAATCACATGTAGACAAAAGATAGCTGAAGTCCCTGCCTTGATCTTAAGTTATCATCTCTATCATTGCGAAAGCAATCACGACCTCAACATGAACGAAGGCCGCTGTTTACAGTATGAAGCTATTGAAATGTGAGATGGGAATAAGACTGCCAGGGACTGTAAGATTAAAAGCTATTTGAGAAATCGCCAGGTGAACGTGAAAATATCAGAACAGATTGAATATAAAGTCATTAAAAAGAAGAAGAAGAAGAATTGGGCACTGTATTTATGACCAGGCTGAGCTGCAACAAAATACCTCAAGTTTTTATGAAAACCAAATATGCTGTATGTATTAGTTGGTTTTGAACTTTGAAGTATTGAACTACACTGGTATTGCATCTCAGATGGCAGATAAAGCACTATCTTGTCACATTTCACACTTAAAGACAGAAACATATTAGGTTTACATGATCTTATTGCAGAAGAGGTTAAGACTTGTCAACGATTCATCAGGTTGCTCACCAGCTAATTCTCAAGTTAATGAAGTCAACCAGGAAAAAAAAAAAAAAATTTTGCAGATAATTCTGCAAATAATAAACTGCAGATAATTATGTGTACTGATATCGCAAAAATTGTGGCTGATGTATAATTTCTAAAATCTTCTGGCTGATCATTAAAACCGCAACTTTTGCCTAGCCTTTTGTAATAAATTTTCTTAGGTGAGATTGCGATGCTAAGATCTTCATTTTCATTTTGCTGACTGCAGTGGATTTCGTAATTGAGTCTTTTAAAGTGAGTTACCCAGAGCCAAATTGAGGGCTGGACTTTTGCAGTTTGAGACACTCCTGACAGGACTATTGCTTAAATGAAACATTCTTATTTTTCTCAGTCATTTCTGTACATGCAGAAATCACAAACTGTTAGTAATTGCATCAAATTATGATATTTTCTGTCACAAACAAAATAGATCTCCTCACCATTCAATGAAAAGATGCAGCAATCAACTTTGTGTCTGTGCAGGCGGATAAAATGAAACAAGAGGAATGGAAAACAAATCATGTATAACAAACATAATTTGCATTGCACTGGGTGTATAATACTCTTCAAAAAGCAATATAATGTATTCACTTACACTGCATCCAACCGAATATCTTTTGTATTATAGCAAGCCTAATAATTCTTCTCTGCCTTGGCAGTAACACCAGGTTTGAGTGCATGCTCTGATTCATCATCATTCATCTATATAAAAAAATGATGGACGTACAGTATTTATAGAACAGACTTATTTATATTTATTATGTGGACGTCAGTCAAAGTGAAGTGAGGGAAGAATAGACATCAGTTTGCCTGAAATGAAATGAATTAAATTTGTTTTCTTGTTATCAATGCAACCAGAATAGCTTGCAAAGGTATAAGTCTTTTTTTGTTGTTAGGAAGAGTGAAGTTTAATTTACCAGCCTCATTTAAGTATCATGTATTGAGGTATGGAGACATTCTGCATGGGGACAGTCGCTTTGTGAATCACTGACAAAGAGAATGTACATGTTTATAGTATTTTGAGTAAATTTGACATTTTCTTTTTTGATTTCTCATACCTCTTCGATAGGCATGATGTGATAAGATTCCGGGTACAAGTGTTTGTCTGTCCAAGCTGCTTTATGACCTGATGCAATTATAGGCAGTCAGATGGTATTTATTGTGAAGCGGCAATTTTGGACCAATATGATTTCTTAGTGGGCAGGGCTATAGTGCGATGGCGCAGAAATACAACCTGGTCACAGTATAGTTGATGTATTGTCAGTATGTCATTCTATTTTGAAAAAGAATCTGTTCATGCTGCTAAAAATGAACATTCTGCAAGGAAGACTTTTGTATTGCAGCAGTACATCATAGCTTGAAAAAGGTGAACAATTATCAGCGCTTGAATGAAACTCACCCAGGATGCTGACAATTTCCCACACGGTTTTCCATGCACATTATCTCTCTGCATGTGGGAAGAGACGTATCATACAGAATAGTGAAATGAATGTCTCACTCGACTGCAGCATCTTCCAGGAGATGGATCATGTGAGCTCCACTGTCTGTCACTTTCAATGGTGGTCGCCACATCGCATAAACTTCTGAAGTCGCTGTTGTCCATGTCACCAGAAATCATGTCCTACATTGAAAATGAATGAGTTTGGTAGCTGCACATCTGTATGAACCCCCCTTTAAAACAACAACTCAGATAACACGTCTGTACTGATGAAATAATTTAACAACTCTGTATTAATAAAAGAATGGTGGAAATGCATGAAATACAGTCTTGCAAATGGAAAGACTGTGCTGTTTCACACAGTCCCAAATTATGATTTGTCATATTTCATTCCAATTCGTCAAGTGGGGTAGACAATGCTGGGCTGAGGTGCTGCCAAGTCCTTGAGAACTCATTTATTTGATGGCTTTGCTATTTGATTGCCCTTATGTAACTTCCTAACCTAATTTACATAACACACTACATTAGTCTTGGACACAGGCACCCTGAATAGGTGCATAATTAGCCTTGTATCAGTCCATTCTGAGTCCTATTTCAGCTAATCACTCTCAGTATTTCGTGAGAGAGGGAGAACCATTATGTTTACATGCTGTAATAGACCACCATGGTGGTTGCTCTTGATTTGAGAAGATATCTAAAACATATGGACAAATTACTGCTACAGACAGTTAACACAGATAAACGCCTTTTCCTGCAACATAATGGAAGTACTGTACTCTATAATCACAATATAATGACACAATCCACAAACAGGCAATTATAGGCTCCTTTTTTCTCTCTTACATGATTATTTGCCTATTAAAAAAATAAATAAATACATAAAATAAATAATAAAAATAAGATAAATAAACTTTCCAATAGTCAAGTCAAGTCAAGTCAAGTTTATTTGTACAGCGCTTTTCACGATACAAATCATTGCAAAGCAACTTTAAAGCAAATTAAGTTTCTACAATATTTAGTGGTAGCTTATCAGTGGTGACTGTCAATTAATGTACATATGGCAGAAATGTACGGAAAAATCAATTTAAGACGTAATAAAACAGACGATGAACACTATTAACAGCAATTATTATATGATGCAATCAAACTTATAGCAAAATGTGGTAGTTCTGTATGTTGTTTCAGGGTTGGCATCATCTGAGGTCCTCTGAGGGGTTGGCATCATCTCTTCTCAGGTGTTCTGGATCCAGACTGAAGCTTGTGTAAATCCCCGTGCCAAAATAAAAGTTTTTGTTTACATAATATATGTGTGTGTAATGTGTATATTTATTATGTATATATAAATACACACACATGCATGTATATATTTAAGAAAAATATGTTGAGTTTATACATTTAAAATATTTATATATAATATAAATTATATGAATATATATATATACATGGAAATATTTTCAAAATATATACTGTATGTGTGTGTATTTATATATACATAATAAATATACACATTACACACACATATATTATGTAAACAAAAACTTTTATTTTGGATGCGATTAATCGCAATTAATCGTTTGACAGCACTACTTTCCAATAAGGTATAATTCATTAAAATTAGCTTATGTATTACATAATAATACAATTAAAATAAAATTAGCTTATGTATTACAAAATAATAAAATTAAAATAGTTTATGTATTACAAAATAATTTTGGCCGCTGTAGTTGCCAGTACAACCACAAAAATTTTGTAAAAAAATACAGAAAAAGTATAAACATTTTTCTAGAACAAAACTGTAATTTTTTAAAAAGCTTTTTCACACATTGAAGTATATATTAATATACAGAAGAGTCATACATGCAAACACAAAACTCCATCATAGAACCACACACGATAATGCAATGGACATTCATTAAACAACAGAAGATGTAACGTAGAACTCTAATGTACATAACTGATAACAAAAACTATTAAGAAATTATTTAAACAAAATACCTTGAAATGTGAATTGTCACACAGGGAATTCTAGGAAATCCGTTTACAGTTTTAACTGTAAACTATACATTGATTTGTTCTTTGTTCTTTTTTACTTCTTAAAACAGTATCATTATTTTTTACTGTAAAATTACATGAAATGTCTGGTTAGATCTTTTACAGCTTTTTCCTGTTTATACTATGGGAATTTACTGTTAACCTATTAACTTTTTTTTTTTATCACGTCAAATTCTCAAACTGGGGTTTGAAAGGGAACTGCAGGGTGTTCGTGAGATGATTAAGATTTAGAGATTGTCTTAAGATTGCTTTAGAGATGGCATTAAAGCGGTCATATGATGCGATTTAAATTTTTCCTTTCTCTTTGGAGTGTTACAAGCTCTTGGTGCATAAAGAAGATCTGTAAAGTTGCAAAGACTAAAGTCTCAAATTCAAAGAGATATTCTTTATAAAAGTTAAGAGTCAACCACGCCTATCTAAAACGGCTCGTTTAAACACTCCCCCACATATCTACATCACTATGTGGAAAAATTTGCATAACGCCGCCCAAATGTTAA
>NW_015630348.1:3317295-3326560 GCF_001515625.1 Sinocyclocheilus rhinocerous | reverse complement strand
AGAAAGGCGGGGCATAGAGGAGAAACAATAATGTACAGTATGTGGAAAATAATGTGTTTTCTGAACCTTAAACCGCATAAACACATTTCATTACACCAAATACACAAAATAATGTTCTTTTTAGCAACATCATATGACCCCTTTAAGATTTGCCTTTCCAACAAGCTAGGTTATGTTCTGGACAACTGACATGCCACTAAATTAATATTTAGTATATTAGTTTACAAAAGTGAAGAACTAGCTAGATGACACCAGCATTGCTTGAGAATAAATGCCTATGATGTTGTGTCTATTCAACAGTGAATATGAGCAACAGATGCGAATGGTCAGGAGAGAAGATGATTTACCCTCTCTGGTATTAACCTGGAGTAGAAACAGATGGAAGACTCGGTGACTCTCCATGGGCATTGAACACATTAAAACACCTCTAAGCCACAGATGCTTTAACGCTACCTGTGGCGCTGAGCTAAATGCCTCTCATTCGAGCACTTTCTCCTTGAGTTCATTTCCCCCAGTTTCCATTTCCTCCTTCGTTTGTCTCATCTAAAATTATGCACAGTTTTTGTTCTAGGATTTGCTTATGATTGTTTGAATTTTCCATTATGTCCAGGTGATGGCAATGTTTCAACTGGCTGTGACCAGCGTGTGCAACTGAACTGCTTAAGGCATTGTAAATATGAAGTCTGTTCCAAAACTGATAAAGCCAGTCCACAGCTTCTGTTTACACCAGGCTTAAGCACTGACATATGTTTTGGAAATGAACATCTGCTGAAGCAAGTGTTAATCCTATACACAGCTTATTTGACACCCAGGAATCTCTGATATGAAGCATGTTCCCCAATTTACCCTGTGATCCAGCAAACTGGTTTTCAATAATATGCTGAACTTCTAAGCTCCGCCACACTAAATCTATTTATCTGGTCTAAAACGTTAAGAGAGGCTTTTTTAGGGGCCGTATCTCACAGATGACAAGAGGTAAATCTTTAATCATTGCACTTAGTGTCAGCAGATGCATCCCTACTTATCTATCAAATCCTGTAGATTTGGGTGCCTCAACACTGATGTAACACTCTGCCCTGATGAAAGGACCTCAAGATACCGGTATTTACATGAATGGCAGAGCCAAGCAGAGGAGAAGAAGGGCAGCTGCGGTGCCACCATGTGGTGCATGGGTTGTCTGACTCTGAAGCAATGTTCAATGGAAGAGCTTATCGAAAACCATTTGTTCTGGCCCACTTGGGATGGTTGTCACAATTATTTAGCTCAAAACAAAAATGTCTGAAGCATGCAAAATAATATATTAAATAAAAATATATTAAAAAAAAAAAAAATTTTACTCTCAGGCCAATCAAGATGTAGATGAGTTTCTTCATTTGAGCAGATTTGAAGAAATTTAGCGTTGCATCACTTGCTCACTAATGAATCCTCTGGAGTGAATGGGTGCCGTCAGAATGAGAGTCCAAACAGCTGATAAAAACATCTCAATAATCCACAAGACTACAGTCCATCAATAAGCATCTTGAGAAGTGAGAAGCTGCATGGGTGTAATAAACAAATACCCCTTTCAAGACCTTTTTAACCTCAAACCATTGCTTCCAGCTAAAATACAAGTCTTCTACCCATAATATTGCATTCTTTAGTGAAAAAAAAAATCTATAGAGAAATATGCACATATCAAGCACTGTTTACAAGCGAAAACAGTCCAACACAGTTCAAATATGTTACTTTACAAGATGTTGTAAACCATGGACTCCAGATGGACTGGAGTCGTGTGGATTACTTATTGTGATGCTTTTATCAGCAGTTTGAACTCTCATTCTGACGGCACCCATTCACTGCAGAGCATCCATTTGTGAGCAAACGATGTAATGCTAAATTTCTCCAAATCTGTTTTTGCAAATTTTCTTTTTTGGGTGAACAATTCCTTTAAATGCTGCCTGAGATTTGTACCTCTGCCATGTAGATATAGAACAGAAGTTTTGTTTACAACAAAGTGACTGTATTGTAAATCTGAAACTCGAGTAATTAAGGTCACGGTAAAACTCTGTTTTGGAACAACACAGAATTATATAACTATTTCTTGTCAAAGCATTGCCCATACCACTACATGGCTAAACACGGTGCAAGAGATTGCAAAGGGTCGACATGCAACAATAGAGAGTCAATAATGAGATTGTTGCTATGGCCACAAAATGCTTTAAATAATTTGGAAGAAAATGGTTTTATGAGGAATTTTTGTGGACTAAAAGTAAAAGAACCACAGTGTACTAAATGTCAACTGACTTGTAATTGCCTAAGTTAATTTGACCTTTTATGGGGCTGTCACTGATAAAATTTTTATTTTAAATGCCACAGAAACTGTCCCTGACAAGTAATTTATAAAGTGAAAGAAAAAGACACCAACAGCTCTAATGATACAAGGTTTTGAGTTGAAAGACTCCGGGGTTGTTCATCCTTTGTTCACAGTAACATTGCAGTATTTTCTTGGAAACAGATCACTTTCTCTAGCAGGTGTGTGAAAATTGCTTCTGCGTTCACCCTCTCTTTAGAAGAATATGTTTGCCTCTGGCAGAACATAATTCAGAGAAAGAAATGACTCACTTGTCACTTTAAGGACAAAAAGACAGGCTGTGATGTACAAAATATGCATTATTTTTACAGTCTGCAGGGTTCTGAATAAAAGTAAACATGAGAGTGGCTAATTTTATCATTATAGTGCACATAATTAAAAATAATTTCTTCACAAATTCTTTTACAGCAAGCACGACTATTGGCAGATGTATTACTCAGTGAGACTCATCATCCAATTATTATCACTTCAGGTCTAGGTTGAATACCACATCCTGTGCTCTCATTTGCCTCTTTGCATTTTCTTCATTAATTGTAATAAAGCATACAATGACATACATTACATGCCAAATTATTCCTGTGCTCGTCAGCTAAACTTGAATTCACTAAGACTATTGGCTAATAAAAAGATTATGATTTCACACAGAGGTTAAATGGTCTTTTAGAACATTGATACAAATGGGAAAAAAAAAGAAGCGCAGGCAGTGCTTTATTAGGAAATTGCAATATTATCACTTTAAAGATATGCTGAGGCGCTTATGTGCACCTTGCCAAGATTTAAATGCACCTTATGCTATTCAGTATGTCTGGAATGAGCTTGTACATACATATTTTAACTACGGGTATGCTTGAAAATGGCATATTATCAGATATAATCCCAGAAAATAAAAAAGAGATCACATCGAAAAGCTTATTTCATTCAAGCAAAGGATCTAAAGACCATTATCTGAAGTTCATCAACTCCATTCTCGCAGCCCTACTCTAAAAAATAAATCAATGCGCTCACCGAGAATCTGTGAATTTTCAGGCCAAGCGCTGAAGTAGCAATCAGAGAAATAATGATGAAGAAGTCGGTGGAAATATTGTAGTCCCTGTCTGCTGTCTAGCACTTTTCATATTGATTTGGATTCCCACTAACCAGGATGGGCGAATATGTGAAAGTCGCACAATGGAATCCATCTGTAAGCGGGACAAAAGACAAATGGAAATTGCCATACAGTATTCTCGATGCTAGTTCCCTTATTATTATCCTGTGTAATTCATTCAACAGGATTAGCCTGACTGCATTCATTTTCAAGATTTTCTGCTGAGGCACAATCATATACATTCGCAGTCATCTTTTTTATGATTAATTTCTAATAGATTTTTATTCTTTTTGAGTTTCGCATCTTTGGCATGAAAAATAATGTCAAATATAGATTGAACTCGTCCTAGTCTGCGGTCTTCCAAGAGCCATTTTAATCATGTTCTTGACAGTCAGAATAAATTGGATGAGCTGGAGGCTTGGAGATGATACACACAAACTGTGAAGGTCACAGGCAAAAAGCATGTTAGCACTGAGCTTTGATGTCCTCTAAATTTGAGTGAAATTGACAATGTTTTCATATTCAGATGAACGGACTTTTTCAGTGCATACACATCTATTACCGTCACAAAACATCAACCAAATTCAGTGCTGCTGCTGTTCGCGATGAAATAACACTTTAAAATAAAGTTTAAACCAAGATTTGTTTCAAGTTATATCTCTTGGTGTGAACTTCAAACCTGTAATCGCATTCTATGTGTGACTCACTTTTTGAGAGCAAACACAAAAGCCAACACGTCTTCATAACAGCATTTAAAAAAAAAAAAAAAAAAGGGATAAAACATTGTGTGCCTGCAGCTACAGAAAAAAATGAAATAAACAATATATATATATACACCGAAATGAAACAAGGTGCATCCAGCAGCTGTTACCGCCACCTTCAATCTCAGGAGAAGATGACCATCTGAGTGGTCAAAGACAATTTCTCAGCTTCCAAGCGATCCACGGAACTATTTAATCATGTCTGGCTTCACCGTGACAAATTGGCACGCAGCGATTGGTTTAGGTTTGACTACTTTAACCATATGGTGGATGGTGATATAGGTGGCGGTTATCGTGCTCTGACTGAGGCCTCCAGTAGAGATGATTGCTTCATTTAGACAGGCTTTATTGTTGGGGGTAGGAAGGGTGGGCGCTGGGAAAGGTAACGGTTTATCGAGGCTCTGTGTGTTGCAGTGCACCTGTGGCTTCAGACAGTGGTTTTCAATCCTGGCTTATGGTGGTGAAGTACACTGTATGAAATTGACATTTTCCTGGCTTTACTTAAAGAAAATGTTACACCACTAATTTAGTCATACTGAAGACAATTATTCTAATTATAAAGACAATCTAAGGTATAATGCATACAGTCAATATAACAAAGAGTGAAAAATTTAAGGGGGTCTGAATACTTTCCGTACCCACTGTATATCCACAATAGTAATTAATTAAGCAACTTTGTGTCTGGTGTATGAAGGGTATTGTTACCCACAGCTGGATAATAAAAGGAAGGAATTATTCATTACACCATTATTCATTCATTGTCTTTTCCCCAAGATGACCTAATGTGAAACAGGCCCTAATTATGAGGCACATGATATTTAATGGCTAATTTGTACGATGATATGAACGTTGATATTAACATATTGTGGATTAGTCATTGCCAAAACCATGTGGATATGTGGCATTTACAAAAATGTCAGCTAAAGGAATAAACAACCTACTGTGTCTTCCCCTTTCACAGAGAAGCACTCATTAGCCCGGGATGTCAGTGTGTGTGTGTGTGTGTGTGTGTGTGTGTGTGTGTGTTTACAGTAATCCACAGCTTTTACTCAATAAAGGCACAAATTATAAAATGTTAATGTCCTCTGACTTCGGCACTTGTGGCAAATGATGGTAATGTAGGATATCATTTTGGAATTATTAGTATATGCCAGGAGTGAGAATGAAAGTACACACCACTGACTAATTTGTTCATTAAATTGGCAAATCTAATCACATGGTCATTAGTAATGTGTGTCTGGAAAGGGTGGGCTGACTTTATGACATCCTGTTGCTCCGAGCCAGCGACATAGTAGCAATGCTCATAAATTGGATTATCACATTAGGTCTCTGCAAAATTAATCGTTCAAAACATTTGTTTCATTAATTATCAACTGGCCTTTTGAGCACTCCATATAGTGTGATACAGAAATTTTTTTAAAATAATTATTTGTATAATTTTATAAGAATTAAAAAAAATAATTATTTGAATTATTTTATTTTGTGAGAAGGAAGAGAAAGCAGAGTGAGATGAGAGACACTAGCATAGCACTAGCACACAGAAAATTACCTGAACAAATTAGTTAATAACAATTCTTGCAGTAGTTTTTGAAAACTTTACAATGGCTATGAACAGGCTCACTTAAGCAGAATTCAAAGTTGGGACTAGCGAGGCACTTTTGAAACGCTGGTAGACCAATCAAACTCAAAGACCGCAAAGATTTAAAATAATAATAAAAACTGTGTTTTTATTATTATTTTAAATCTTTGTGGTCCTTGAGTTTGATTGGTCAACCAGCATTTCAAGAGTCGTCCTCACTTTGTATCACTTTGCTTGTTTGTGTTTGTGCATTGTCACACAGCATTAGACGTGAGGATTTTACTATGATTCTTTCTGCAATTTACATTGTTACGCCAATGGGTGACGACAAGTAAATGTCTTTATGAGCGAATCACTGAAACCAATTTGTTCAAACACAAACATTTACTTAACACTACTGACACAAAATTGAATGTGCAGTGGCTTATTTGTAACTATGTTCATTCAACTATGATCAAAAATAACCAAAGTCACTGGCAAAATGGTGTCTAAACAGTATGGTTATGTAATATTAATCTTATTTTAGTTGAACAGCTTTATAAAAGCAATATCACAAGGTAAAAGGGAGCATATGCATTTTATTGGCATTTGTAAGAGAATTCCTCGGGGAGACTGTTATGTAAATCAGTATTGATCAGACCAAACAAGTGCGACATATTTGCTGATAAACATGCTCACATATACATACAATCATGACATGCCCCTTATTTCTAAAAACAGATGTAATTATTAATGACATGTTATAATCTCTCCCATCAGACTTTAACACTGATCACGATCAATATAGTAAATAGGGCTGTCACAATATCAGATTTTTCACTACATGATTAAAATGCTATCTGTTTTTAGCTTAGTACAACATATTTTTACTCCAAACAAGTGTTTTAAATAACTTCCTTCTGTGAACTGATTCTTATTACAGAATGTGTCAGATATTATTTTATAGTATTCTATACAGTGATCAAGGCTGTCAATTAGCATTAGCGTAGAAATACATATGCTTATTCAAATACCTAAGATACTTGAAGAACACAGATAAACCATATGCTGTTGCAGTCGGGCATTTATTGTCTTCATGTTTCATCATATAAAATTTCTTTCTGCACATCTACAGCCATAGCTGGATGCCTACAGGGATTTCCTGGAACATCATAAGTTCTATAGCTGTGTCCCAAACTGAAGTGCGTGGACTCCGGAGTGCGGATTTGAAGTGCGAATGCGTCACAGCGGCGCGACAAAGGCTGTCCCAAACTGAAGTGTGCGGACTCCTAAGTGCGCATTTGAAGTGCGATTGCGTCACAGCCTCACAACGTAAGCTGTCCCAATTCAGGATGCACCCTCTGAAGACCGCATTCCAAGGCCGATTGTGTCACCGCGGCGCGACGAAGGCTGACGTAATTCGAAAGCGACGTTAATTCACATTGAAATGTAAGTATTGTGTTTTCATTTACTCAAATAAGCGAAACAAGTGTTAAAAGCCAGGGTTTTTTTAACACAAAGCCCATAAACAATAAGACAACCACTATATAAGACAATAGTATTTCCCTTTGTTGTGTTTTTGTAGTGCTGTCATGCAAGATATGTCTACAAATGTTTTAACCAAACTTTAGCACTTCAGTATTTTGTATGCATGTCCTGCTGTGTCGTATTTTCTAATGTTAAGATTGCAATGCAAACCTGTCTTTATATTTTTCATAAGTGTTTCCATTTTCTCTTGTTTTAGTACTATTCTGGGGAAAATGAGCCAGCTGGGGAAAGACTTAAAAAATACAAAGTAAGCAAGTTAATAGACACATTTTTGATGAAATTCATTGTGCTGTTGTTGTAAACAGGCATGGTTTATTTGCTCTGCCTTAGGATTGCAAGTGTCCTGGGACAGGTGAGGGAGTGAGTGGAAGCTGGTGAAGCTACTCAGGGAGGACATCAAACTCCAGAGAGAGACACAGGAGAGCAGGGAGAGAATGGAGAGACTGTTTTCTCTTCTTGAGAGAATGCTTAACAAATACATTATTTATTAGCCATTCTCTATTAGGCAAGAGAAAGCAGTGGAAAAAATGGGTACAGTACAGTTTTTCAATATCTTTTTTTAAATGTCACATTTTTAATGAAACAACCTAATTTCTGTAGTTTATTTTTGTGATGTAAGTTAAAAATGAAATAAGTTGTATACATTATTCATTTTTGTAGTGTAATTTATTTGTAAATGAGCCTGAGTACTTTCTGTACATTTTGTATATTTGTTTTACATGTGTAAATAAAAGAGAAGTAATTATGTACATTGTTAATTTTTTGAATGCAGCTTATAATTTTTTCACAAGACATGAAAAAATGTTTATATGTAAATAAACATTTATTATAAATATGTTTATATATATTAATATGCATAAAAAACATAATAAATATATGTTTATTTTTTTTGTCCTGTAAATATTTTTTTTTTACAAATCAAAATAAATTGTTCTATACATTACTGAAAGTACTTTTTACAACTATTTACAACATAGCTTTGGTTTAACATCAGAAAAAAACAACATCAGTTTTAAGCCCAGCACTGCCTCCATGTGTTCTGGGGTCTTCAGGAGGTGAATCTCTTGGTGGCGAATGGCCAGCACCTCCTTAGCGACTCGGAGGACAATGCGGTGACAGTGGAACGAGGCATGTCAAACACTCTGGAGACCACTCTGTATGATGTACCACTGGCAGACAGAAAAGAAACACCAGGGTCTGGATTGTGGCACCCCATCACTGTTGCCTTTCACTTCTCAGAAGATCCAGCAGCACTGTCAGGGCCTCCTTGCTCAGCCGAAAACCATTAAAAACCTGTCCAGCGCTGGCACATTCAGCTTTATCTTGCAGTGCAGGGGTCTGGTCTGATTTAGGGAAAGAAGGAAAAGAGAAATTGTTTAGAGCTATGACAACGTAATTAGTAGAAGAAATATTGAGGTACTTTAGTAAACTACTTTTAGTAACTACTAATACCATATTGGGGAAAAACTACTAGTCATATTTATAACCTTAGCTAAAGGGATAGTTCACCCGATTTAGGGAAAGAAGGAAAAGAGAAATTGTTTAGAGCTATGACAACGTAATTAGTAGAAGAAATATTGAGATACTTTAGTTTTAGTACCTACTAATACCACATTGGGGAAAAACTACTAGTCATATTTAAAACCTTAGCTAAAGGGATAGTTCACCCAAAAATGAACAACTTGAGGGTGAGTAAATGATTACAGAATTTTCATTTTTGGCTGAACTATCCTTTAAGTAAAAGTATTATCTTGCATAATCTAATATACTTAAGGTTTTGAGAGTATAAGTAAAGGTATACAGTATTGTTCTGAAAAAGAATTCGTCAGGATGGTTTGTTGCTGTCCTGTGAGGAAAAATTTTTTAACTTAGTACTTCATATTTGTACGAGTATACTTAACAAATGTACTTCCTTACAGTCCACCTCTGATTATTTTGAAAATGAAAGTATCAACATTTTGTCA
>NW_015630348.1:3301212-3302112 GCF_001515625.1 Sinocyclocheilus rhinocerous | reverse complement strand
TTCTGGCTCCACCTATCCTGGCAGGATTGTCCTCTTGTCCACTCTCCTCTTGCACCGTTGCTATGCGACAGAGCGCTAATCGGGAACCTCTGGTGTCGCAATTAGGAAATCCTGCGAAGGCGGAGCGTCCTTCATGCACTTTGGAGGGCCCTTTGTGCACTTCGGAGGCCTGGCCTTCGAAGTGTGCACACTCAACTTTGGGACACAGCTTATTACTCCTATGAGTCTTGCTTGTGGACTTTTGGCACGAGGGCGCCCTCCAGTGTCGAGTATGAATTAAACAAATTACATGTGAGTTTAGTGCTCCATAATGGCGCTGGCGCTGGATTATTATGTGTCATATTGTCCTGTGTGTACTATTCATTTTTAAATATTGTCTATACCGGTATATAGCGACACCCACAATTAACACAATAATGATATTTCATTATTTAACCCTTTAGGCGCCAGATTTTTTTTGAAAAATGCTGGATTTTGACATCAAGATTTCAAAAGCTTGTGGCTTGAAAGGGCTTAAAGATAGAGATCTACTGTAAATTAGAAAAATGTTGGGCATGACCGAAAGTTTATGTGGGGTGTAAATATACTCATCTAATTAGCATATTATGACGTCATCCGGGGGGCGGCCCTCTTGAATGTCATAATACTCAGGAAATAATAGATATTGAATTGATGTTTGAACTTATTTGCATGTCTTTTTATCCTCATTCCAAATGATCAGAAAAGAGGAAACCAACAATAAAACAGGAGAAAGTACTAAATTATTACTATACTATATACACTGTAATCCCGAACAGTATAACCTACTTATTAAAAGTAAGTAAACTGTACTCAAAACTGCAAAAAAGTTAATTCAACTTTAAACTTGTAAGTGTGTTCAACGTTTTGGCCGTTTTCACT
>NW_015630348.1:3295843-3301107 GCF_001515625.1 Sinocyclocheilus rhinocerous | reverse complement strand
TTTTACAACATGATGCATTGTTGTAGATTAAACTACCCAACAGTATATTTAGTAGGCTAATCTACAACAATGCATCATATTGTAAAAGACCATATTTTTGTAGTGTTGCTGTCCTGTGAGGAAAAAAGAAAACTTAGTGCTTCATATTTGTACGAGTATACTTAACGGATGTACTTCATTACAGTCCACCTCTGATTATTTTGAAAATGAAAATATCAACATTTTGTCAGAATATTAACAAATTTTTGCTAACTATATCAGAGGCTGCATCTGAAGGACTCGGACCAGTCAAAGAGAGCACTGTTCAGCTGTGACAGCCGCTGCTGAACATTGAGCTGTACAATGCTTTATTTTTTTTTTTATTCACAGTTTTATTTTTATGCTTAATTGCCTAAAAAATCCGAGTTGCAAACCTGTCTACATATGATCACCATGGTCAAGACAATAAACTATACGAAATCACACCTTTGTAAGATATCAGTCAGCATTTGAACTGCTATGTTTGTGTGTGTGTGTGTATTTTGTAGTTTTTCATATGTATCATTACATTATTCAAGCAAGCTCCAAGCCAATTCCAAAGCCAATTCCTGCATTTAAAGTTGTAATCTGACAAAGGATGCAGAAAACTTGTCTTTTTATCCTCATTCCAAATGATCAGAAAAGTGGAAAACAACAATAAAACATAAAAAAGAACTAAATTATTACTATACTATACACACTGTATTCCCGAACAGTATAACCTACTTATTAAAAGTAAGTAAACTGTACTCAGAACTGCAAAAAAGTTAATTCAACTTTAAACTTTTAAGTGTGTTCAACGTTTTGGCCGTTTTCACTGCCAAAAACTCAAATAAAATAAGTAAAACAGACGTAATCTTACAACCACAGCCACATCTTCGCCTGTGGGTGGCGGTAATGAGCTTCATTGCGTTCCAATGTTCCAATGTGCCAGTTAAATGAAGCAGAGTCTTTACTTTGAACTCGTCTGACAAAATAGCTGTTACCACTGTGGTGATTTTTCTAACTGAGCGACTTGATCTACTTTATCGAGCATTTTAATACATTTTCTTTTAAATATACGTTTTTTTTAAACATAAGTTTGCCAAATTACGCATCTGCGGCCGACTGTACACTGCTGGAGTTAAACACAAGAAGTCACCAATTAACACGAAAACCAGAAAACCCGCCAAGTCACGCAGGAGTCGTTGCTTCAACGTGGTTCAGTGGACTCTCATCCATCATTGTTTCTGTGGTTGCTGCGGGGTTTTTTTTACCGGCTATTATCTGGTAAGTACTTTTTAAAAACATTTTAGAAAATATTTCAAGTACTCAGCATCAGAATGTGATAGTATATTCATCAAATTGAAACGAGTTATTTGTTGCGTATGTAGCTAATAGACCTAATACAATTATCAGATAAGCTTTACACTACAATGTTATTTGTAGAGTGATCTAACTACATTTAAACAATTTAGGGACAGATTTGATATATGCACGAATTCAGTCCTAGCCTATGTTTAGAAATAAATGAGCTGTAATCAAAGCCAAATGTTCACTTTTCTGAAATTGTTGTAACGTCATGTCTTTGACATGTGTCTGCCTCACTATTAATGTCCTTTAATGCAAGACATATGTACACTAGAACAAGATGGTGTGTTCATTGAGTCTCTAGGTCAATCTGTTAAAGGCACTGTTCTTTTTGTTGCAGCAGATAATCTTGCAGCTCACGGATTGGCAGGGTTTGTACAGTCATTTCGTTCCGAGTATGTGTGCAGATTCTGTCTGGCAACTCAAGTCCAGTTTCAAACGCAGGAAGTTGCTGAGGGTGAATTCAGTCTGAGAACTAAGGTAAGTCATGATCTGCATGTCCAGAATGTCTCAAGTAGAAATGGGGAAAGTATCTGTGGTGTTAAAGCAGACTGTGTCTTGAAACAAAAGCTGCAATATTTTCATCCTATCACTGGTTTCCCCCCCGATATTCTCCATGACCTCCTTGAGGGTATTGTGCCAGTAGAATTGGCTTTATGCATTCAGGAATTGATTCGTCTGAAATACTTTACATTTGATTATTTGAACAGGAAAATTGAATCATTCCCGTATCAACATATAGATAAGGTTGATAAACCAAAGCCAATGTCCAAAACTTATACCACAAAAATGACAATAGGTGGTAATGGGCATGAAAATGCTGCATTGCTTCGGCTGCTTCCATTTATGGTTGGCAATGTAGTACCAGAAGGAGTTGGTGCATGGGCAGTGCTAATGGAATTGAAAGACATTGTAGAGTTAGTGCTGTCTCCAACATTTACTGAAGAGATGATTCAGTACCTACAGAGTAAAATTAGGGACCACAGACAAGTTCTTCTTGAAGTATTTCCAGCTTTTAAGCTTTGGCCGAAGCATCACTATATCGAACATTACCCTGAGTTGATCAGATGTTTTGGACCTCTTGTACATTTATGGACTATACGTTTTGAAGGCAAGCATCGCTTCTTCAAACGGGTTGTGCACGATACACAGAACTTTAAAAATGTGCTGAAGACACTGGCAAGCAGACACCAGCATATGATGGCTTACCATCTAAGTGCGCCAGGGTTCTTCAAACCGCATTTGCAGGCATCAACTGTGACATTTGTTTTAGTTTCAACACTACCTGAAGTGGCAATACAGTATATTAAACAGAAGACTGATAGTAACACTATATACTGTGCATCTACAATCACCATTGATGGGATGAATATTTCTACTGGGGAATTTTTTCCTTCTGGATTTGAAGCAGGGTTACCTCAGTTTTGTAAAACTGAGTCAATCCTCCTTGTGAATGATCATGTGGCCTTCCTGTGCAGGGAGCACAAGTCCCATTATATTGAACATCTAAGAGCCTTTAATTTGTGTTTGGGTGACTTGTCTGTTAAAACAATAACAGATTTGAGTGACACATACCCCCTTTCTGCCTACAGCATAAAAGGCCAGTTGCTGTTGACTCCAAAGCGATTTCTACCATTACAATAAAGTAAAGATTTTTACATTATCTGGAAATCGATGTCCAGCATATCTGGTTCGAAACTATTTGTTTAACTTGTCTTTTACCTTGTTTTCGTCTCCTAGATGGCGGAATCCCAGAAACTTTTACTGAGAGTTTACATTGCTCCTGACATCGCCCACAAGATGACCCTTTCTACACGCCCAAGTACAGTAGAAGAGTTGATTACAGTGATTAAAGAGAATGAATGAATGAAGAATGAACTCCTTGTAAAGAATGGATGTACGGGCTCAGTACAATGTATTTTCTGTTCTTTTCAGTTGTTGTGACTAATGTCGTTACACTATTTAAACACTGAGCTTAAAATTTGAAAATTACCAGTGAAGTAAAGATTTTCACGTTCATTTCATTATTCATTGGGATTGCATTCCTGAAAACCACTAGCATGCAGATTGCTGTCTAAAAATTGTTTACTTAAGAGATATTCTGCATGTCTGGATGCAAAAGTAAAATTAATTGAATTTTTTTTTTATTGTGAATTTATTGAATTTGATTTCATTTGTTGTGACTAATATTGTCATAGTCTGTTGTAATACTTCTTACATTTTACAACTTTCCAGAACACAGAATTTATGTTCACTTGGTATTTAATGGGATTGCATTGCTGAAAGCCACTAGCACATACTAGTTGCATTCTACAGAGCTCAGAAAACTTTTTTCTTTGTGCAGTGGCTTTGATTTAAAAAAAAAAAGACAACAGTGTAAACACTTCTGAAATTCCTTTTTGAAATGCGCTAACTTTTATATTGTATATTTCTACTTTTTCTATATATTGTTTTATTCTCAAAAAGTTAATGTCAGTTATGCATGGATGTTAATGCATCAGGTTTGAATGGTTATTTGTTTTGCAAAATAAAATTTATTTTTGCATATAGAGTTTGAAATTGTCTTCTTTCCAAGTGTTTAAGAAATCAAAATTTGCTAATGTTAATTTTGAAGTAATATTTTTTAAAGATTTATTTTTGCATATAGAGTTTGAAATTGTCTTCTTTCCAAGTGTTTAAGAAATCAAAATTTGCTAATGTTAATTTTGAAGTAATATTTTTTAAAGGCTTTTTTTTTTTTTTTACTTTTAATTAATGAAAATAATTGTTTATTGTTAGAAAACTGAAAATGAAGTATTGTGTATTAAAAAAAATAGTATTTTTAATTTCTGATCAATAAAATGTATTGAGTTTAAAATACACCGAAAAAACTTTATTCAAATAAATAATTTTGAGTTAACAGGTTCTATGTATTTAAGTGTAATAAACTTAAAAAAATTAAGTTTATAAACTCAAAACTTTTAAGACAATAAGTTTCCTCAAATTTTTTGAGTTATCTTAACTTATCGGGGTTTACAGTGTAGTAGTAAAACGCATGTGAACAGTAGCCTACTTTTTGATCAGTTCATCAGTAATATTCAGCAAATAATAGATATTGCCCTGCCACCCCCATCCCCGTAGGGCAAAGGATCGAAATGATCACTTGCTTGTGCTTCGTGAACACTCGCGCCGTGCACGGCATCACCATTGCGCTGCAAAGATGTACCGGGAGAAGCGCGATTATTAGACGACCGATCGTCATTTCCAAAAGGCAAATATTCCCCTTCAGAGTCAGAATCGGCGAATAACATTTGCAACTTTTATTTGTCATTTGGCGAGTGACGTAATTTTGGTCTAGAATCGAAGTACTACATGACTGCCATCTAGTGGTAAGGAATACAAATGAGATATTACACCATATTAGGAACTACAGTCTATTTGATTAAGTATGACGTCTTGTCGCAATTTTGCGACTTTGGCGCTTAGAGGGTTAACTATCACGATTATCGTCATTACCGGTATATCGCGACACTGGAACAAATATTGCAGCATCATATAGACTATGACCATTATACACATTTATACAACAATGGAGGGCCTCTTTGCATCTAATATATACTCACCAATATGTAACTCCATTCTCCCATCCTTCATTATGGCAAATTTATTCATGGCCCTGTCAGTTATACTTTGAGATCCTACCTTAAAGGTGACATATCATGAAAATCTGACTTTTCCAGGTTTTAAGTGCTATAATCAGGTCCTCGGTGCATCTACCAACCAAGGAAACTTGAAAAAGATTAAGCCAGTAACTTTGTTTTGGTAAGCCTTTTTCTGCAAGCGTCTGAAAAAATGAGCGCGTCTGAGTTCACTCCCTTTGTGACGTGGCAAAGGGATCTCATTATAATATTACCGCC
>NW_015630348.1:3289743-3295602 GCF_001515625.1 Sinocyclocheilus rhinocerous | reverse complement strand
GTGATGTGGCAAAGGGATCTCATTATAATATTACCGGCCCTTTAATCTGTAAATTTACACCCACGGCGCCATTATTGTGTTTTCACAAGCGACAACGGTGTACCAGTTCTAATGCCATGGCGAAAGTTTGAGCAAAACATGCTAACTGTTCTGTCATTGGCTGCACAGATGAGCACAGAACACTATTTACAGTCTCAGCCTCAGAGGTGATGAGAGCAGAGGATTTATTGATTTATTTACTGTATATTGCTGCTGCCACACAGATCTAAAATAAACATGTGATTTATTTTCCAGCTGTTTACATTCACAGACATAACCGACTGTTTTTTGTAACTCGCGTGTGTTTTTAACGTAAACTTGTGTGGGAATGAGAACTTAGTGTAGTACTCACATGCTGTGACAGCAGCTTTGTGTCCGTGTGCTTCAGATGTGTGCTCTCAGAAAACCATTTGCATTTAAAGAGACAGGCCCGAAAAACAGTGTGTTTCTACTTCCGCTCAAAATAGGCATTTTCAAAATTATATAATAAATGATCTGTGGAGTATTTTGAGCTGAAATTTCACAGACATATTCTGGGGACACCAGAGACTTATATTACATATTGTAAAACAGGGCATAATATGTCTCCTTTAATTTAGAATGTATCAATATTTTTGCTAAATGTACTTTGTACCTGTTGCATTGACCACAAGCAGGTTTGATGACACACCAATGTGACACTGGAAGCTGATTAGAATGGTTATGCATTTTGGGAGGAAGCTTAAATTTGTTGCACTGACTGGTCAGTTTAGTATTGACAGGCGCCTTTATGCAGTCAAACTCCTTTAATATTCGTACAGTGATTAAAAGATTGCATGGGTTGCCACGTATGGAAAAAAAATACATAGATTTTTTATATTCTCTCTCTCATTTTCTCTCTGTCCGTCTTCTCATTTCAAGCATGAAGCATTTGGTTCTGGTTCAGATTGGATACCTGTATTTATATTAAGAAAAAGGGGATTCTTGCTCCAGCTTCAGACAGTTTGTGGACCATATTGACTTTGTATTAGTTTTAAAATGGATGTACAGTTGCTTAACTTTGCTCTACCTTGTTGCTAAGCAAGCATACAATGTAATTTACTCTATAAATAACGAATTATTCTTTGTATACATAGCAAATATTGTAGTTTTCCCTATGACAGCAAAAAGAGCGATACTATGATATACATTACCTTTTTTCCTGTTTGGGTTAGATGAGAAAGCCATATTTTTATTTTTCTGTTCTGGTGAAGTTAGTTACCTGAAAATTCATTCAGTTAGCTTTGAGATTTAGTATTTTCATTTGTCTAGCAATCCTCACTGCAGAAAAGCAAACAAAATAAAAAGCACATTTATTTTGCTGCATTTACACTGCTTGCTCAGAAGACAAGTAAAACCTGGACTGATGATTAATACCTCTCTCGGGTCGCAACACAAGGTGGAGAGCCATTTCATATTAATGCCATCTTACGGCCATGTGTGAGGCTATTTCATGGCCATTTAAAATCTCTCCAGAAGGTCGATTATATTTGTTGTTGCTCATATCCATAATTCATGGAGGACAGGGACCTCTTTTGACCAGTGTTTATATCAGGTCTTTGAACACCTCACCTTCTCCCTGATCTGTATTCTTCGCCACAAATGCAATTTGTTTGTTTCCATTCCATTTTTGTTAAAATGCCACTAATATCAATTACACTGGAGATTGCCTAGCATCTGCCTGCCTACATGCGCAGTACAAAGACTGAGGCAGACAGAGAAGAGGCGTAACCTCTAAGCACAGGATATCTAATTGCCCCGACATTGCTAACACTGCTGGGGCTCATTTGAATGTTTGAGTGAAAGAGTAATTAGACCTATTCATTTGCACACTTCATTTCTAATGCACCTTTTCTCCGCTCTCCTTTATTACTGAAGGGAAAGAGAGAGAGAGAACAGAGTGAAGAAAGTTATTTGCTAAACTCATTGCCTCACCTTGTCAGACCAAATTTCACCCTCATAGTTTATTGAGAATGTAGCGCCTGAGATGTTTGCCCTTACAGTGCTAGAAACAGACAGAGGTCTGAAGCAACAATACAATAATGGAGCTCAGGTATGTGTTCATAAAGATACCAAAAACCTCAAAGTAAACAATTTGACCTGTTTTTCACACCTAAAATGAAGTAAAATTATACAAAAACTCAGAAAAAGATTAAAATGAAACCCCACAGCGTTTAACTGAGAATATTAGTTTTAGTTTTTCACTTGAATATTTAATGGCATATATGCGTGAAGCGTGAATACAGGACTCTAGTTAGCAACATTAACCAAAATTAAAGCCCAATTGGATTGCAAATATGAACCTGGGAGCATGTAATTACACAGTTAACTTCAAATGTTTAATTAAGTTACCATTTTGTTTGTAGCACAGTTGTGTTGTGAGAAAGAAAATATGGTAGCATTTACTAAAAGCAATTCCGGTTTGTGATTTCTGTTTATTATGAACGTAGTTGCAAGGCCTTTCTGAACGAATCTTTCATTATCGTTTTGCAAAAAAACGATTAAAAAGAATATACAAAAATAACATATTTTCTCATATAGATGTTTCTCAGAAGTTCACCGACTGGTGTCTGACTGTAAACAGCATGTTTTGGTGCAGTATCCATTGTAATCTGGAATCGAAAAGAACCACACTTTGGCCTCCCGTGCCACCGGGTTACTATTAATATGAAGCCGTGCCACTCTTTTGATGGAAGCAGTCGAGTGGCTGCCGTTTCAGATGTAAATAGGCCCATACTGTATGACTTATTGAATGAAGCTATGATTTAGGCTACTAAAAAATAAACCTTAGTTGACTCCTATTCGTAAGCGCTGCCAGGAGGATCTGCCATTTATTCCTTCGAAGGGGTCACTTGTATGTTCAATAATTCATCCAGCATATGTTGAGCTGTCAGTTAGAGCGCTTTGATCTCGCCTGGCCTGTCTCTACCACTGCCATCGGTTGCCTGTGCAATCATTGTCATACGCATTAACACACAGGTTGCATCATCTGTGTGTAATTTGCTTAAATCTGGCATGCATTACTGCATTGATCCGGTGTTGTTCGTGCAATCACAACACCTTTAAAAAGACAGGGTTTGACTAGATGCACAGTGTTTTTATAAACAGCCCGAGAGTGATTTTTTGGAGCAAGATATGAAAAATGAAAACAAACACATGCTGGAATAGTAGAGACGCCCTGATGACAACAATATATTCTGACTGACAGAACCCTGCATGTAGAAGAGGGAGGAATCCTCATAAAGGAGTAGTAGCAGCGTCAATCTGTCAGCGTAGCAGAATCAGCGCAGGGAAATCAGGCATATAGGGGCACATTTGAAGTACGGGAGTGAGGTGGAGTGCCGCTGAATTAAAATGTCTCTAAAAATACCTGCAGAGAAGGTGAAAACTAAAAAATCTTTCTTTATAACAGACCAAAAGTATTGGGAAATGTAGAGATAGCAATACATGTCATATAAAGCGTATAAAAATAATTCCCATGTGTTTATCTGTATGTGTTTCAGTGGTTCAGTGATTACCTGGTTAACATGGTTCAGTTAGCCCTTGCTGGTATATTAGGTAACTACATTCTTCTCTACACAAAATGTGCTTTATTGACAGCCATTGAAAAATGGAATTGTATTCTAATGAAGTGATTCATTTTTATCAACAAAAAAATCAAGTTTTTCGTTATTACATTATAGACTACTGACTACTGAGTTATGTTGTGTTTCCGATGCCGCAGCTTATGAACTGGCAATATAGTGGCACATTAGTGAAGGAGGATTGTTGTGGTGCCACACAATTCAAAATTAATTGGTCACATGAAATTTACAGCTCAAGTGATTGACTCAAAACGGCTGGGTTCAGAGCACTAGTGTAAGATGTTTCTAATATGAATGTAGATATGGCTAAAAAAGCAGTCTAAAATGTAAAATTGGGTGATTAGGAGTATGCTCATATTTACAGCACCACCAGATAGTTAAGGGCAGAAAGCTAATAAAGTTACGTTGCCATGGAAACACCCCTTGCCAGTACAAATGTCTAAGGAAGGGAGGAGGAGTGTGGAAGAGGAGCTTGCAGAGCAACGTTTCTTTCTCTTGCGTTTTCCTTTCTTTCTCTGCCTCTTTCTTTTGCTATTCAAATCTTTTGTTATTCAATTCAAATTAGACTATGAAAAAGTATTACAATGCATGGAAACAAAAACAACAGCAATACAATAAATAAATAAATATATAAAGGAAGACAGAAGGAAAAAAAAATTCCAGTTGCATATTTTGCTCACTTGGAGCATCTTTTATTATTATTATTATTATTTTTTTATAATTCTACATGTACACTATTAAACTATATAATGCTGCATTTAAGACTGGCCTTAAATATTGACAGATCTCTGGTTGATAAAGCATGTAAGCCAGCCTGTGGCTTCACTACCTACTGGGAGAAAGACTTTTGTTTCTGTTCATAAAAAGCCCCCTTGGTGAAATGCAAACAATGTTGGCCAGGTGTTTTGCATAGTGTTGTATAATTGGGTACTTTGTGTGGGGTTGATGAATTAGATAATACACACGGAGGTTAATAACCCTAAATCAGTGCCCAGCCCAAATGTGGGGCACACCTGTGTGCTTTCTAAATATACCTGACACACAAAACTAGCATCCCGATGCAGACTGCAACAGCTAGTGGGCACACTATAAATCTGAATGTAGTTTTGACACCCTACTATCACACCCCAAGAGCCATTTAAGGAAATACAAAACAAAAGTAAAAAAAAATATATATATTTTGATTAATTTAGTCACCTATTACAATAGAATAATCTCTTCCCTGGATTTTCGTGATTGCAAAATTATAATCCAAACAGAATGAATGCAACAATCAGTGGTCATTTCCATACACTTATTTCCCATCATCCTTTTTCCAATGGTCCATTCTCTCATTGCTTCTCTTGTTTTCATTAATTAACAGGCTGTCCCACTTCACATAGCCAAGCTTAATCAAACTAACAATTAGCTGCAGGCACTTGTAGACCCTCTGATTGATAGCCACAATCCTTGGAGTTTAATTTGAGCGATTGAGTGGGTGCTTACCAGTGCTCCAATCACCCCCGGGGATGTCTTCACAAGGACATTTCAGCTGTGATGTGTCAAATTTCTGTTCTACATTTAAAGTTTCTGAATGTTGTTAGCAGGTTTTCAGAATGAGGAGATTAAAGATTTTTTAATAGTATATACATGTTTTTGAAAGAAAATCTCTTATGCTCACCAAGGCTGCATTTATTTGATACAAAAATACACAAGTTGAAAACTGTTTCATATTTTTGTGGAAAATGTGATGTACTTCAGGATCCTTTGATGAATAGAAAGTTCAAAAGGGGAGATGGGGTCATGGGGAGAACAACACAAGACACGGGAACACAGGACTGAGATTACTCCCCCCTCCCCGAAGACGCGGCCACGCGCCACACAACATCCACCGGGGAGTGGGGGTGGGTGCTCTGGAGGCCCCTCAGGACAGGCTTATATGGGACATCAGGCCTCCAGAGCGGTACACGTTCTGGGACCCATGGCGGAGCAGGCAGGCTAGGGAACCATGGCGGAGCAGGCAGACTAGGAAGCCATAGCGGAGCAGGCAGACAAGGGAGCCATGGCGGAGCAGGCTGACAAGGGAGCCATGGCGGAGCAGACTGACAAGGGAGCCATGGCGGAGCAGGCAGACTAGGAAGCCATGGCGGAGCAGGCAGACAAGGGAGCCATGGCGGAGCAGGCAGACTAGGAAGCCATGGCGGAGCAGGCAGACAAGGGAGCCATGGCGGAGCAGGCT
>NW_015630348.1:3285402-3289268 GCF_001515625.1 Sinocyclocheilus rhinocerous | reverse complement strand
TAGGCCTCCCCCCCCCCCAAAAAAAAATTCCTTGGGGGAAATTTCGGGTTCTGACGTAGGAACATTAGCCTTCTCTGGGCTTGACTTGGGGACTGGAGCCCTCTTTGGGCTGGACGTGGTAACTGGAGCCCTCCTTGGGCTGGATGTGGGAACTGGAGCTCTCTTTGGGCTGAACATGGGAACTGGAGCCCTCCTTGGGCTGGACGTGGGAACTGGAGCCCTCTTTGGTCTGAACGTGGGAACTGGAGCCCTTTCTGGAGTGGACTCAGGGGCTGGAGCCGGCACTGGAGCAGACTCAGGGGCTGGCTCAATGAACGGGAGATCCTTCCGGGCTAGGGCGGCGAATCGTGCGGCGGTTTCCATGACCACGGGGGAGAAACAGAAAACAAAACACTCTCGAAAAAGGAAACAAAAATGAGGAGAAGGGGCGCCGCTTACTTTTTTCAGGTCCGGTATTCTGTCACGGTGCTGCTACTGTGTCGGAGCGAGGAGATTTAGGAGCATTTACAACTAGGAAAGTCTTTATTTATCCAAGGAACAAGGAACACACACGTAGCAGGGGAAAGACTAACAATATCGGATGCTAGAAATGGAAAAACACAGGGCTTAAGAAACAAGGAACTAATTGGGACACACCTGAAATCAATGAACATAATTGACACGAGGGAGAAACTAGGTCATGGGGAGAACATGGGGAGAAAAACACAAGACACGGGAACACAGGACTGACAATAATTGTCTTAAGTGTCCCTTTTGATTAATGTAATACATCATTGCTTAATAAATGTATTCATTTCTTTTCTTTTTTTCTTTTTAAATCTTACTTACTCCAAACTTTTGAATGGTATCACAGTTTCCACAAAAATATTAAGCAGTGCAACTATTGTCATTATTGCTAATAATAAGAAATGTTTCTTGAGCAGAAAATCAACATATTGGAATGATTTCTGAAGGATCATGTGACAAGAATAATGGCTGCTGAAAATTCAGCTTTATCATTACAACAATAAATTAAATTTTACAATATATTAAAATTGAAAACAGTTATTTTACACTGTACATATATTTTACAATATTACTTTTCTATTGTTTTTTAATTATTATTAAATAAATGCAGTCTGGTAAACATAAAATAATTCTTTCAGAAACATTACAAATTTTAATTATTCCAGTATACTGTATATATAATATCATATTAAATAAAATATACTGATTTAAATTACATATCATATATGTAGTAAAGAATTTGTTCACTTCATACAGCCAGTAATGGAGTTTGTGGACCAAGTACCCACATTTATATTTCCGTCCATATATTTTCTACATCTCTTGTGGGCCCTCAAAGCATACCCTCTGTTTAATAAGATATAAATTTTCCCTCAGCAAACTGAGAGCACTTAATGTCAGCATAAAACTGTGTTAGTTTAACAGCTGTCTGCACAACAATGTGAATGTGCCCGAAGCCTACACCCGCCCCCAGCCAAGATCCAATCAGGGTGGAAAGGGATATGAGGACATGCTGCTTAAAAATATCTATGCATCCAATATCAAACCAAACTAGTGCTAGGTATAATAATATTGACCTGTTGCCCTCATCCCACCATACAAATTTCAAAAAGTAATAAAATTTTCCTCGCATTTCATTTTATGACGTTTCACAAGACCTTTAGACAGAACTAACATTTCCCTTGAATCTAAGCAGCCTTTTAAAAGACCAAAAATAAATCTAAATAAAATAAAATACTTTTTTTGGAAAAATTATTTTCTTAGGAGCAATAACTAGAGCATAAAAAGCACAGAGCTCATTCTTCATAAGTGACTAAAAAAGTCTTAATAGGAGAAGTTTTCCAAACATAATTTTAAGTGTGTCATGCATCAAAGTACAGATAACTGCAACCTCAGTCTAAAATGTGCTTGAAGCTCATTCTTACAGCTATTATTTTTTTGTTTGGGAAGTACAGTATATGAAAAGCATTAGGGAAAATATACTGTATTTTCACTATGAAATGTACCTTTAAAACTTTTATGCTGTTAAGGGTCATCTTGACCCTACTTACCATCAACTGTTATTATGGATTATGAACTCTTATTTAGGCCAGAAGCAACAGTTTAAGCAATAAAACATCTTAATTATGGATTTGTTTCTTACAAACACACAGCTTTTCATCTCACAAGGCCTTAACTGATGGACTGGATTCGTGTGGATTACGTGACTCTCATGAGACGGCACCCATGAACTGTCCTCTCCATTGGCGAGCAGGATGTAATGCTAAAATTCTCCAAATCTGTTGCGATGAACCAACACACTCATCTACATCTTGGATGGCCTAAGGGTGAGTAAATTTTCATTTTCAGGTGAACTCTTTCTTTAAACGTGTATTTCTGACAACTCTTTCAATGGATTCTGTCTATATTACATTCCTAAAATCAGTCCAGATTTTAAGTCCCAGTCCCTCTGTGAGAACAGCACAATCAAGACACATTTCGGTGACAGATGTAAAACTTTTTCTCTCCAAATTTGGTAATACAGAGAGATTAATGTGGCAAATCCCAAGGGCCTACAGAAAACATTGTTCCTGACGGTGCCCTTCTCAATCCTCGCACTTTTGAAATTTATTAGGGGATTTGTATTCTTAATGACACCTGGCCCTTGCCACTGGAGCAATGTAAATAATCCCATCACCCTGCCCAAACTCATCAAGCGCGGGCTAATCCCTTGTTTAAGGCAGTTACACTGGCTCCACCCATTAATTCCCACTTCATAAGGACACAGCTTTGCATATATTACACTGCTATGATCTGGTGAACGCTTCCAGCGCGTCTTGAGGAATTCGCACAAGCTCGGAGAGTCAATGTCACTTCCTCCAACTGCATAAAGACCTCTGCCACATGATATCAAAGAGCCTGCTAAAACATGCACTTTTAAGTTTAAAACTTCCCATTTGTGACACATTGGTATGAGGTTCAGGCGATGGGATTTGTGTGTTCTGAGAACATAGAAGTTGGATTTAGTGCCAGAGACCTCTGGCAAACAGCCTGGCAGAAGGAGAGGGATCAGAAAAGAGTTAGCATGTGTGTTCCGTGCTTTGGGTTTAATACGTCCTCCCCGATAAGGAAACAACAACTAGTAAGCCCACTAAATATTATTTTCAAGGGCAAGGGGTTAAAACTGTGCCTGACATGGATAAATCTAAAAATATTGTTTACTTAGTTCAGCATCTAGGCTGAACATACCATTGGAAGTTAACATCTAGCTAACCCTATACGGACTTAAAATGTGATTACATCGAAAGAATCAAGGCCATGTTGCAAAATTGCAGAAACACACATTTTGCTTTCTTATCATAGAAGTGTATGATATGAAATTCCACAGCACACCAATTACAAACTGAATTTTTTTCAGATATGGCAACACAGGCATTTATTACAAATTATCTGTGACTAATGACAATCAAGAGGGAAACAAGAATTCAAGACAAATGCAAAGCCCACATGAATGAGATCTCTAAAAGCAGAAAAGATCAAACATTTGGTGCTATATGTTCTACTTACTAAAAAATGGTCTCTATGCTCTCATAAAAGATATGCAATGTTAGTGCACTGTTATCACTCCATACAGCACAAAGCTTTCTTACTGCATGCAGGGACATTCTTTCCATCCTCATTCTCTGAACTACTGATGTAGGACCAAAGCATCAATGTTCTCCTGTACAATGATAGCACATGACCATAATAAAGAGACCATGAGGATAAGACGCAAAGCAGCTGGTAGCCACACAAAGATACTCACTACAACTCTTGATATGGTCCCCCATATATATATATATATATATATATAGGTGCATCTCAATAAATTAGAATGTCGT